>NC_044033.1:458217839-458297839 GCF_901765095.1 Microcaecilia unicolor | reverse complement strand
GCTCTCATTTCTATTTTTGTTATATCAGGATTTCTTCTTCACCTCTGAAATGCAGTTTTGTTTTTATTCTCTTCAATAAGGGGTCCTATTACAAAGGTGTGCTAGAGTTTTTAGAGCACCTTAAAATAGGCATGTGCTAGGTGAAACGGATGTGGGCTCAGGACTTTCCCTTGAGCTGGGCTGATGGTTCATTTAAATATTTAGGTACAAGGCTGACCATGGATCTAGAGAAGCTATATGCCCTTAACATTACCACCTTACTGGAGGACAAGAGGAGTCAACTGGGGAAGTGGGAAGGCCTTCCACTATCATTGCGAGGTAGGATGAACTTAATACAAATGGTAGTGTTTCCTCGATGGCTCTACATAATGCAGACACTTTCACTCCACTTACTCCAGAAAGATTTGAAAAGTACTGTAGATAGAGCTTTTAGCAGTTTTTGCTGGGCAAAGAAGAAACCTAAACTGCGGTCTACGTTTCTGTTGGGGGGGTGGCAACGGGGAGGGTTGGGGTTACCTGACTTATACTTGTACAACCAAGCATGCTTACTGCGGCATTTAGGGGACTGGGTCTGTCAAACTCGTGAATTTACACCGATTGAGTTAGAGCGAGAGTATTTTTCCCCTTATGATCTTATTACATTGCTACACCACGAGCACGGCCAACTCCCACCCCACTTTAAACATTGCATGCTACTCCACCCATTACGGGAGATGTGGAAGATACTGGTTAAAAGAATAAGAGGTCACCCTTCGGTTTCAGACCAGTTAGCCCTTAGAGGCAATTTGGATTTTGGTCCAGGTCAGGATAATTCAGCGTTCCTTGCATGGGAGAGGTTTGGAATCACGAGGGTTGAACACCTATTGGGACGGGAAGGGGATCTAATAAATTATGAGGAGTTACAAACTAGGATTGGGAAATCTTGGGGGAACCGCTTCGCATATGCCCAAGTCAAACACTACATATTAACTCTGAATCAAACATCGTTGAGGCACGACTGGGACATAAACTACGTACATTTTTTCAGGAACTAGAGGCCACGGGAATGTCAGTGTCGTCACTCCAGAGAGCATTAGTGAAAAGGACCATCCCAAAAAACTTTCAAACAATCAAACACAAATGGGAACAGGAATCGGGGGTGTCATTGGTGGGATGGGATGTTGGGGCTACATTGAGGGGTGTCCCGGTTCTTACTATTGATGAGAGATTACAAGAATGTGGCTATAGGGTGGTCATGCGTGCATACATGTCTAGGCAACAGTTGGCTCATGTGGGTTCCGCGCAGGAGGCCAAATCTCTCTCCTACCCTTCCTCTCCAAAATACTTGAGCACGCCGTTCACAGTCGCTGCCTTGATTTTCTCTCCTCTCATGCCATCCTCGATGCACTTCAATCCGGTTTTCGCCCTCTTCACTCGACAGAAACAGCACTCTCTAAAGTCTGCAACGACCTGCTCCTCGCCAAATCCAGAGGCCACTATTCCATCCTCATCCTCCTCGATCTATCCACTGCATTTGACACTGTCAATCATGATTTACTTCTTGCCACACTGTCCTCTTTTGGGTTCCAAGGCTCTGTCCTCTCCTGGTTCTCCTCTTATCTCTCCCACCGCACTTTCAGGGTACACTCTCATGGATCTTCCTCCACTCCCATCCCCACTATCTGTTGGAGTTCCACAGGGATCTGTCCTTGGACCCCTTCTCTTCTCAATCTACACCTCTTCCCTAGGCTCACTGATCTCATCTCATGGTTTTCAGTATCATCTTTATGCTGATGACACCCAGCTACATCTCTCCACACCAGACATCACCGCCGAGACCCAGGCCAAGGTATCGGCCTGCTTATCTGACTTTGCTACCTACATAAGTACATAAGTACATAAGTAGTGCCATACTGGGAAAGACCAAAGGTCCATCTAGCCCAGCATCCTGTCACCGACAGTGGCCAATCCAGGTCAAGGGCACCTGGCACGCTCCCCAAACGTAAAAACATTCCAGACAAGTTATACCTAAAAATGCGGAATTTTTCCAAGTCCATTTAATAGCGGTCTATGGACTTGTCCTTTAGGAATCTATCTAACCCCTTTTTAAACTCCGTCAAGCTAACCGCCCGTACCACGTTCTCCGGCAACGAATTCCAGAGTCTAATTACACGTTGGGTGAAGAAAAATTTTCTCCGATTCGTTTTAAATTTACCACACTGTAGCTTCAACTCATGCCCTCTAGTCCTATTATTTTTGGATAGCGTGAACAGTCGCTTCACATCCACCCGATCCATTCCACTCATTATTTTATACACTTCTATCATATCTCCCCTCAGCCGTCTCTTCTCCAAGCTGAAAAGCCCTAGCCTTCTCAGCCTCTCTTCATAGGAAAGTCGTCCCATCCCCATTATCATTTTCGTCGCCCTTCGCTGTACCTTTTCCAATTCTACTATATCTTTTTTGAGATACGGAGACCAGTACTGAACACAATACTCCAGGTGCGGTCGCACCATGGAGCGATACAACGGCATTATAACATCCGCACACCTGGACTCCATACCCTTCCTAATAACACCCAACATTCTATTTGCTTTCCTAGCCGCAGCAGCACACTGAGCAGAAGGTTTCAGCGTATCATCGACGACGACACCCAGATCCCTTTCTTGATCCGTAACTCCTAACGCGGAACCTTGCAAGACGTAGCTATAATTCGGGTTCCTCTTACCCACATGCATCACTTTGCACTTGTCAACATTGAACTTCATCTGCCACTTGCACGCCCATTCTCCCAGTCTCGCAAGGTCCTCCTGTAATCGTTCACATTCCTCCTGCGACTTGACGACCCTGAATAATTTTGTGTCATCGGCGAATTTAATTACCTCACTAGTTATTCCCATCTCTAGGTCATTTATAAATACATTAAAAAGCAACGGACCCAGCACAGACCCCTGCGGGACCCCACTAACTACCCTCCTCCACTGAGAATACTGGCCACGCAATCCTACTCTCTGCTTCCTATCTTTCAACCAGTTCTTAATCCATAATAATACCCTACCTCCGATTCCATGACTCTGCAATTTCTTCAGGAGTCTTTCGTGCGGCACTTTGTCAAACGCCTTCTGAAAATCCAGATATACAATATCAACCGGCTCCCCATTTTCCACATGTTTGCTTACCCCCTCAAAAAAATGCATTAGATTGGTGAGGCAAGACTTCCCTTCACTAAATCCGTGCTGACTTTGTCTCATCAGTCCATGTTTTTGTATATGCTCTGCAATTTTATTCTTAATAATAGCCTCCACCATCTTGCCCGGCACCGACGTCAGACTCACCGGTCCAACCGCCACCTGAAGCTGAACATGTCCAAAACCGAGCTCCTCGTCTTTCCACCTAAACCCACTTCTCCTCTTCCTCCAATTTCTATCTCAGTTGATAACACCCTCATCCTCCCCGTCCCATCTGCCCGCAACCTCGGAGTCATCTTCGACTCCTCCCTCTCCTTCTCTGCACATATCCAACGACTGCCAAGACCTGTCGCTTCTTCCTCTTCAACATCAGCAAAATTCGCCCTTTCCTCTCTGAGCACACCACACGAACTCTTGTCCACGCTCTCATTGCCTCTCGCCTTGACTACTGCAACTTACTCCTCACCGGCCTCCCACTTAGCCATCTATCCCCCCTTCAATCCGTTCAGAATGCTGCCGCACGTCTTATATTCCGCCAGAACCGATATACTCATATCACCCCTCTCCTCAAGTCACTTCGCTGGCTTCCGATCAGATACCGCATACAATTCAAGCTTCTACTCCTTACTTACAAATGCACCCGGTCTGCGGCTCCTCACTACCCTCATCTCCCCCTATGTTCCCGCCCGTAACCTCCGCTCACAGGACAAATCCCTCCTTTCAGTACCCTTCTCCACCACTGCCAACTCCAGGCTCCGCTCATTCTGCCTTGCCTCACCCTATGCCTGGAACAATCTTCCTCAACCCCTACGCCAAGCCCCCTCCCTACCCATCTTCAAATCCCTGCTTAAAACTCACCTCTTCAATGCTGCCTTCGGCACCTAACCTTTGAGAAATATAGTATGCCCTATCAGATTGACTCTACACTTGTCTTTTAGATTGTACACTTGTCTTTTAGATTGTACACCTGTCTTTTAGATTGTAAGCTCCTTGAGCAGGGACTGTCCTTCCATGTTAAATTGTACAGCGCTGCGTAACCCTAGTAGCGCTTTAGAAATGTTAAGTAGTAGTAGAAGTAGTAGTAGTAAATGTGATCACTCGCCTCATACTCTCTTTCATGCCTTCTGGGAATGCCCAGGAGTACGTGCCTTTTGGGAGCGTATCCGGGGATACATGACTAAAACCCTAGGGACCCCCGTGACTGGGACCTGGGAACACTGTGCTAGACACACAACCAGCTTTTAACACACAGACCAAGGGAGCACGTTTATGGTGTCCTAGGCTGTGTCTGGTGGCTTGAAAAAGTATCTTACAGAGTTGGATAACTCCGAAGCCACCAGCCTACTGGCAATGGAAGAACCAAGTGCATGTGTTAGCAATGTGGGAAGCTAGAGAAGCAAAGGGATCCCCGAAACGGAAGCAACATTTTTTGCAGATTTGGAATCCGTATGTACACTGATTGAGCCCTCGTGGGCAAAGTCTACTTCTTAACCTATTTTAATCCCTCACGGAGACTACGTAGGATTTCACATATTCAGCAGACTGCTAAAATCTGTCGTTTCTTTCTCTGTAATATCACCAAAATTCACCCTTTCTTTTCTGAGCACACTACCAGAACCCTCATCCACACTCTTATCACCTCTCGCATAGACTATTGCAACTTGCTTCTCACAGGTCTCCCACTTAGCCATCTCTCTCCTCTTCAATCTGTTCAAAATTCTGCTGCACGACTAATATTCCGCCAGTGTCGTTATGCTCATATTAGCCCTCTCCTCAAGTCACTTCACTGGCTTCCTATCTGTTTCCGTATACAGTTTATAAGTACATTCACTCTGCAGCTCCTCAGTACCTCTCCACTCTCATCTCTCCCTACATTCCACCCCGGGAACTCCGTTCACTGAGTAAATCTCTCTTATCTGCACCCTTCTCCTCCACCGCTAACTCCAGACTCCGTTCCTTTTATCTTGCTGCACCATATGCCTGGAATAGACTTCCTGAGCCGGTACATCTAGCTCCATCTCTGGCCGTCTTCAAATCTAAGCTAAAAGTCCACCTTTTTGATGCTGCTTTTAACTCCTAACCCTTGTTCACTTGTTCAGAACCCTTATTTTATCATCCTCACTTAAATATTCCCTTATCTCTTGTTTGTCCTGTTTGTCTGTCCTAATTAGATTGTAAGCTCTGTCGAGCAGGGACTGTCTCTTCATGTTCAAGTGTACAGCGCTGCGCATGTCTAGTAGCGCTTTAGAAATGATAAGTAGTAGTAGTAGTAAATGAATTCTTTGTTTTGGTCTTTACTGAGGAGGATATAAAGGAGATACCTGTGTCAGAAATGGTATTTAAGGGTGACGGATGTGGAAGAACTGAAAAAAGAATCTCAGTGAACCTGGAAGATGTAATAAGCCAAACTGACAACTTAAAGAGCAGCAAATCAACCGGACCACATAGTATACACCCCAGACTATTGAAGTAACTCAAAATTTAAAATTCAATCTACTACTGTCATTAAAATCATTCACGGTACCTGAAGACTGGAAGGTGGCCAATATAACACCAGTTTTTAAAAAGAGTTCCAGGACAATCTGGGAAACTATAGACCACTAAAGGTTGGCATCAGCGCCAGGCAAAATGGTAGAAAGTATTATAAAGAACAAAATTACTGAACACATAGAAAAACATGGTTTAATGAGCCAAAGCCAACATGGATTCAGCCAAGAGAAGTCCTGCCTCACAAATCTGTTATATTTTTTTAAGGCCTGAAACCTCAATCAGGTTCCAAGCCTTGTGAAATAACATCTGAAAATCATCTGCCCTGAATATGAATATTCAGTCTGGAGATCACCAACAAATTCAAAACGGCTGAACTTTAAAATAAAATCAAGGTGGCTACTGTTTAAAATGTGTAATTTGTATAACTGCCAGCTTCAGAAATCCATGTATAACTTTAAACAGCCAGTTGTACATTTAAAAGGTTTACCTGGTACTTAGATGTACAACATACACTCAGTAGCAGATTTTCGCTACTGTGCATTTAAGTTTTTATCCTACCCTCATCCTGCCTCAAATCACATCCCTTTTCTGGAAACTTAAAATGACCAAAGTTATAACTAGAACCAATGCAGTTTTTTCCTCCCCCCCCCCCCCCCCCAAAAAAAAAAAAAAAAAGACATTTATGCAGGCTGTGAAGCTGCTGATCACATAAATACTTCGAATATCATTCTGATTATGTTTTTACAAACTTAATATACCTTGTTTGCAACTGTAATTCTAGATCTCAGTGTGGCTCAAATATCTGCTTATACACATTACACACAGGTTAATGGATACATACTAGCTTTTGCTGACTCCGTCACCATCAGGAGACCATGTGTAGTTAATTTTAAACTCAATATCTGGTACAAGTTGCATGGCCCTGCGATAAAACTTGATGGCTGCAATGAAAACAGTAAGATAAACAGCACGAATTACAGAAACAATTACAAAGTCCAAGAATAGAAGTTCCCCTCACCCTTTCCCCAAATATCTTTATGAGCTTAATGTACCCCCCCCCCCCCCCCCCCCCCCGACACAAACAAAAATTCAGGCCTACCTTTACTCTTCAAGAGACTGCTTGAGTTTATGCTTAAATATAGCAGGTTTATTTTCTTGAGTGTGTCTATGTATTATTTCAGTTTCCTAAGATTAGTTTCCCAAGTCTAATCTATGAAACAAAACCAGCCTGTCACTTCATGGATAAACTTTCTAAAAGACTCTAGTTAAAAAAAAAAAAAACCACAGAAAAAAAAAACCCTATAAAGCAAAGCTTTTTCATGGGCTGTTAGTAGCATGTTGCAAACAAACCTGTACCCAGAACACAGAAGAGCATTGCCCATATGCTAGAAATACCAATTTCATAAAACCAAAATCATGAGACACGTCAGAAGCTCCCAGCAAAACACCTTTTCAATGTTGTGGTTTTTTTTTTTTTTTTGGGGGGGGGGGGGAGGGAGGAGAAGAAAAAAAAAAAAAGGAGAGCTCAGAGAGCAGGACAGCATTATGAAAGGCAACATGCTAGCCACCTCTTCGAGCTGGCTAAGGTAGGAAGTCTGGTGGCATCTGTAATCTAGCCTGACTCAGCCTAGACTAGATTCTCAGCCCTTCTTCACTTCCTACTACTACTACACATTTCTAGAGCGCTACTAGGGTTACGCAGCGCTGTACAAAATAAACAAAGAAGGACGGTCCCTGCCAAGACATTAAGGTACTTTCATTCCTTAGGTCTCCTTCCTGGTGCTGTCCTTTGTGTTTTCCATGGTGAATCTTGTGAACTTCACAGGGCATTTCTTTAAAGGGGTAAATAAACATGTGGATAAAGGTGAGCTGGTCGATATTGTGTATCTGGATTTTCAAATGACATTTATAAAGTACCTCATGAATGATTCCTGAAGAAATTAGAAAGTCATGAGCTAGGAGGCAGTGTCCCATTGTAAATTAAGAACTGGTTGAAATATATATAACAGAGAACAGAAAATTGTACAGCAATTTGTAGACTTTTATCAGCAGCTTTATAATTCAGAAATCAATCCATCGGAATCGCTTTACCAATCCTTTTTAAACAAGCTTACACACCCTTCTCTGTCCCCTGAGCAGCTTCCTTGGATGCAAAAATTACACTACAGGAAATACTTATGGCCATTAAAGAGTTATCAAGAAATAAATCTCTCAGTTGAATTTTATAATACATTGGCGGAAATTCTTGCACCCAAGCTCTTACTTTTATATGAAAATTTATCTCAACATGGAGGAAAGAAGGGTACATTTTTAGAGTCTAAAATTTTTGTAATACCTAAACCGGGGAGAGACCCAACCAATGTTTCAAACTATCGTCCCATCTCACTCATAAATGTAAACAATAAGATATATGCCAAAATATTAGCCAACCGCCTACAAAATGTTCTGCCCATCCTTATTCACCGAAATCAGAATGGCTTTGTATCTGGCAGACTACCCTCAGATAACTCTAGGCTATTTTGGAACATAGTAGCACATTCCGTTGAGGATGACCCCCTGCTGATCGCATTATCACTAGATGCTGAAAAGGCATTTGACTGTATTGAATGGTCATACTTGTTTAAAATACTCACTTGGTTTGGATTTAATGAACCTTATTTGAATATTTATTTCTTTATTTAGTTAGTTAGTTAGTTGCATTTGTATCCCACATTTTCCCACCTATTTGCGGGCTCAGTGTGGCTTACAATACATTGTAAATGATGGGAATACAGTTTCTTACATTACATTACATTTCGATTATGGGTTACATTGTGAGCAGATTAAGGAAGACAAGATCAGATCAGTCGCCTTAGGGGCGTGGAAACTAAAGGATGTGGTGTGGGGGAGTTACTACGCTGATCGAATAATAGCAAGTGAGCGATGGGGTAGACACTACGCTGATCGAATAATAGCAAGTGAGCGATGGGGTAGACAGTTTTTGTCTGTGGGTAGATATTGAATGGGAGAGTACGGGGACGTGGAGTACGTGGGGTAATATCTTGAGGCATTGTTATGATGTATATGAGATTTATATGTTTTGCTCCTTGCGGTATGTTTTGTCAAAGAGATGGGTCTTCATTCGTTTGCGGAAGTCAGTCAACTCGTAGACCGCTCTCAGGCCGCGTGGTAGTGCGTTCCAGAGTTGCGTACTCTTGTAGGAGAAGGTTGAAGCGTGTAGTCCTTTATACTTTATGCCTTTGCACTTAGGGAAGTGGAGGTTGAGGAAAGTTCTGGATGATTTTTTGGCGTTTCTGGATGGCAGGTCTACCAAGTCGGACATGTATGCTGGGGCTTCACCGTGAATGATTTTATGCACTAATGTGCATATTTTAAAGGTGACACGTTCCTTAAGTGGGAGCCAGTGTAGTTTCTTGCGTAGTGGTGCTGCACTTTCGTATTTTGGTTTTCCGAAGATAAGTCTGGCCGCTGTATTCTGAGCTGTCTGAAGTTTTCTCATTATTTGTTCTTTGCAGCCTGCGTATAATGAGTTGCAGTAATCCAGATGGCTTAATACGAGTGATTGTACCAGGTTGCGGAAGACAAATCTTGGAAAGAATGGTTTTATTCTTTTCAGCTTCCACATGGAGAAGAACATCTTTTTTATTGTGTTGTTCGCGTGAGTTTCAAGTGTAAGGTGGCGGTCGATTGTTACTCCGAGGATTTTTAAATTTTCTGAAATTGGCAAGTTTAGTTTAGGTGTGTTGATAGTAGTAAATTTTGTTGTATTGTATTGGGAGGTTAGTATGAGGCATTGAGTTTTTTCTGTGTTCAATTTCAGTCGGAATGCATCTGCCCAGGTGTTCATAATGTGTAGACTTTGGTTGATTTCATTAGAGATTTCGCTGATGTTTTGTTTAAAAGGGATAGATATCGTTACATCATCGGCATATATGTAAGGGTTAAGGTTGTGGTTTGATAGAAGTTTTGCTAGTGGGGTCATCAGTAGGTTGAAAATTGTTGGTGAGAGGGGAGATCCCTGCGGTACTCCGCACTCAGGTGTCCATGCAGCAGATGTGGTTGAATTTGATGTGACTTGGTATGAGCATGAAGTTAAGAATCCCTTGAACCAATTTAGGACATTGACTCCGATGCCGAAATATTCAAGAATGTGTAATAGGATTCCGTGGTCAACCATGTCGAAGGCACTTGACATGTCAAATATGGTTAAAGTACTTTACGCCTCTCCTCAAGCTTTCATCTATGCTAACAATATTACCTCCACCAAATTTACCCTTCGCAGAGGTACCAAACAAGGGTGTCCACTGTCTCCATTATTAATTTGGCCTTAGAACCCTTGGCAATATTCATCCGTACAAATCATAAGATACTGGGTGTCAAGCTTAGGGATGAGTCATTTAAATTGTTTATCTATGCTGATGATATCTTGCTATATGTAACTATTGATTCTATCCCTTACATTCTAAATAATATCACTGCTTTTTCAAATATTTCAGGTTATAAAGTTAACTGGTCAAAATCCGCTGTTATGCCACTGTCTAAATTTGTATTGAAGTCTGATATTACACAGTACCCATTTAGTTGGGAACCTAATGGTATTAAATACTTAGGAATAAATTATAGCAACTCATCAGATGGTACACATAAAGATATTGAAACAAAAGTTTTGCAAATTACTACGGACCTATTAAATTCATGGACTAAGCTTTTTCTATCTTGGTGGGGCAAGATTCAAGCTATAAAAATGGTACTGGCACCGAAACTCAATTATATTTTTAGCATGGTACCTATTCTCTTTAAGGACTCTCTTTATAAAAAATCAATAGTTTAATTTCTAAATTCCTTTGAAAATCTTCGGTGCCTCATATCTCTATTAAAAAGTTTCAAATGACAAAACACCAAGGGGGCCTAAACATGCCCGACTTTAAGCTATATCACCTGGCCTTTTTGATTTCACAGGTTAAACAATGGTATTCTGCAACTTTTTCACAAGACACTCCTAGATGGGTGATCTTTGAAAAAGAAGCAATTTTTCCAATACCACTTAATTTGTTAACAAACTATGAACAAATTTTGATATACTAATAAATGTTTGATCTTAAAATCCTCCTCACGTTCAGTAAACCTTATCTGTACCATGCTAAACTTTAAGTGGTCAAGTTCTAGAACTATTTCTATTTGGTACAATTCTGATTTCCCAATTAAGACATCTCCCCGTCTACGTGCGATATGGTGTGCTGCTAATATTTGGTCTCCAAAACAACTGCAATCAGGATCTAACATTATTCCTTTTCAGGATTTTAGTGCATGCTATAATATTCCTCATACACACAAAGCTTTCTGGAACATCTTGACTCAGCGTATTCTCCAAATTTCTTCCACGAAGCAAGACTATCGGCCTCAAATTCCTAGTTTCGACAGCTTGTGTCGCCTCCTTATGGCTCCCAAGTCTGCATCAACTCTGTATAAACTCTTGCAAATGTCAAAGCCGAATATATGTTCAAATATTACTCCTGACTGGGAAAAAGATTTGAGAGTTTCACTTACAATCAAAGAATGGGAGTTTTTTTGGACAAAGACCATGCGTTCCTCATTGTCTGCTGCCCTGCTGCAATTAGCATATTATATTGTACACAAATCCTACTGGACACCTGAAAAACTTTCTAAAGTAAGATCTTCTGTATCCAACTTATGCTGGTCTTGTCAATCTGCAGTAGGGTCCCTAGAACACATGCTCTATTCCTGCATTAATCTGCAGCTGTATTGGAAATTGATCTGGAGATCCCTTCAGACAATATTCAGTAATTCAGATGTGTTAACCTTTAAGGTACTCATTCTTAAAGCATCTACTCCTGGCCTATTAATTCCATTGAAACATGCTAAATTGTTTAATTTAATGATCTCGATTGCACTCCATCTGATAGTTCTACACTGGAAGAATAATCAACATGTCTCCTATCATGAGTGGTGGAATTGGCATTGTTCATATAGACGATATGAAGAAATAGCTGCTTTGAAAACTGGTCATATTTTGTCCTTTCGTAAAACTTGGTCATTGCTACACAAATATGCAAGTTTAATGGGCTAATAACTGCTTGTTTTACTTCTTTAAATTATAAATTGCTTGTTTACATATGCTGTCTGTTATATTCTATGTTAACCCACTGTCATTTGTTTTTTTCTTTTGTTTTCTTACGTTCGCATTTTCTAATTTCAAAATTATAAATAAAGATATAAAACAGAGAACAGGGTTAAATGGTCAGTATTCTCATTGAAAAACGGTAGATAGTTGGGTTCCCCAGGGGTCTGTGTTGGGACCACTGCTTTTTTTTATCATGGCCCACGGTCGTGACTGGGCACCCAGCTTACCAACTGGGGAAGGCCTTATGGTCCCATGGTGTCCTCTCCCCTCGTGACACTGGGATCACGTTGGGCTGCTGGGGGAGGGGCCCTAGTGCAAGCACATGCCAAAGACATAGCTTTGTGAGCTACAATGAGGAAGTTCCGGCAGATTGAAGCTTCCATTTGCTGCCAGAGGGGAGTATTTCTAAGGGCTCTCCACCCTCAGCTGAAGCTTCCACTATGACTCAGCTCACAGCCTGCAGCCTTGTTCCTGTTTCCTCCTAGCCAAGCTCCTGAGTTCCAGCAATGACCAGTTCCTGGTTCTTGCAGTTCCATTCCAGAGTTCCAGTCCACTGCTCTACTCTAGTCCATGGTTTTACTCCAGAGTCCCAGTATCCCTACTACCTGTATTGTGACTCTGTCTACCTTTTTGAGTTCTTCCAGGGTTACAGCTCCATGGCCAAAGGGCTCACTCCTTGGTCAACCACTCATTTCAGTGAGAGTAACAGTTTGTGGAAGCCATGAGCTCAACTGAGTCACCAGCATTGCAACCGTTGCAGCAACTTGCAAGCCAACTTCAACAGCTATCCAGGGCAGTACAGACTTTGACCCAATGCATGGACACCATTTAGAATCCGGGAATCCTTCATGCAGCCGCAGGTCCACCCCTTGGTGCTCCAGCCGTCAACCCCAGCAACATGGGAAACTGCTTTACTCCACCTCCTTGATTCGATGGTAATACGAAGACCTGCCAAGGATTCTTGAACCAATGTCAGAATGTGTTCAAACTGCAGGACAGAGACTTTGTCTCTGATAGAGTAAAGGGGGTTTATGTGATCTCTCTGTTGACTGATTCTGCGCTCGCCAGGGCATCTCCAATCTGGGATAGGAATGATCATATATAGCAAAGATACTTACCTGTAGCAGGTATTCTCAGAGTACAGCAGGCTGATTGTTCTCACATGTGGGTCGACGTCCGTGGCGGCCCAGGAATTAGTAAAGTTTTGCCAGAGTCTTCTGGCGCGTGAACAGCACGCGCTGCGAGTGCGCAGACGACTTCCCGCCCGTTGCGTGAGCATGCCTCCTCAGTTTAATCAAAAAGTATAAATTGAAATAAACAACAACTCCAAAGGGAAGGTGGGCGGGTCTGTGAGAACAATCAACCTGCTGTCCTTGGAGAATACTTGCTACAGCTATTTATCTTCACTTTCTCCAACAACAAGCAGGCTGCTTGTTCTCACATGTGGGGTATCCCTAGCAACCAGGCTCACTCAAAACAATGAACATTGGTCAATAGGGCCTCGCAACAGCGAGGACATAACATAGATTGACATGAAACCATAAACAACTAACTGAGAGTGCAGCCTGGAACAGAACAAAATTGGGTCTAGGGGGGTGGAGTTGGATTCTAAACCCCAAACAGATTCTGCAGCACTGACTGCCCAAACTGACTGTCGCGTCGGGTATCCTGCTCAAGGCAGTAGTGAGATGTGAATGTGTGGACTGATGACCACGTTGCAGCTCTGCAAATCTCCTCAATGAAGGCTGGCTTTAAGAAAGCCACTGAAGCAGCCATGGTGCTAACATTATGAGCCGTGACATGGCCCTCTAAAGACAGCCCAGCTTGGGCATAAGTGAAGGAAATGCAATCTGCTAGCCAATTTGAGATTGTGTGTTTTCCGATGGCGACTCCCCTCCTGTTGGGATCGAAAGAAACAAACAACTGGGTGGACTGTCTAAAGGGCTTTGTCCGCTCCAAATAAAAGGCCAATGCTCTCTTGCAGTCCAAGGTATGCAAACTGCTTTCACCAGGGCGGGTATGAGGATGGGGAAAGAAAGTTGGCAAGACTTCTTTAAATTATAAATTGCTTGTTTACATATGCTGTCTGTTATATTCAATGTTAACCCACTGTCATTTGTTTTTTTCTTTTGTTTTCTTACGTTCGCATTTTCTAATTTCAAAATTATAAATAAAGATATAAAACAGAGAACAGGGTTAAATGGTCAGTATTCTCATTGGAAAATGGTAGATAGTTGGGTTCCCCAGGGGTCTGTGTTGGGACCACTGCTTTTTTTTTATCATGGCCCACGGTCGTGACTGGGCACCCAGCTTACCAACTGGGGAAGGCCTTATGGTCCCATGGTGTCCTCTCCCCTCGTGACACCAGACTGCAAACCTCCTCCATTTGAAAGAGTAACACCTCTTTGTGGAATCTTTCCTGGAAGCAAGAAAGACTTGGGAGACACCCTCTGAAAGACCCAAGGAGGCGAGTTCTAAGCTCTCAACATCCAGGCCGTGAGAGCCAGAGACTGGAGGTTGGGATGTAGAAGTGACCCCTCGTTCTGGATAATTTATTTATTGCATTTGTATCCCACATTATCCCAACTTTTTGCGGGCTCAATGTGGCTTACAATTCATCGTGGATATGGGAAATAGAGGGGAACATACATTTGTTATAACAGAGAGTTTAGGATTAAATGATATTAATAAAGCAAAAGATAGTAAAGAACATTTCTGGATAGTCAGAGGTTATACAGTTACATGTGTTGCTCTTTGTTGTATATCTTGTCGAAGAGATAGGTTTTCAATTGTTTGCGGAAGTTTGTCAGTTCATAGACAGTTCTCAAGTTGCGTGGCAACGCATTCCAGAGCTGTGTGCTCATATAGGAGAAGGAAGATGCGTGCATTAATTTGTATTTCAGGCCTTTGCAGTTTGGTGGGTGAAGGTTGAGGAAAGTGCAATAAGATTTTTTTGCGTTCCTGGGTGGAAGTTCTATTAGGTCTGACATGTAGGCTGGGGCATCACCATGGATGATTTTATGGACTAAAGTACAGAGTTTAAACGTGATGCGTTCTTTGAGTGGGAGCCAGTGTAGTTTTTCTCGTAAGGGTTTTGCACTTTCGTATTTTGGTTTGCAAATATTAGTCTGGCTGCCGTGTTTTGAGCTGTCTGGAGTTTTTTTTTGAGTATTTGCTCTTTACAGCCGGCGTAGACTGAATTACAGTAGTCCAAGTGACTGAGTACCAATGATTGTACCAGGTTGCGGAAGATGTTCCTTGGAAAAAATGGTCTGATTCTTTTTAGTTTCCACATTGAATGGAACATCTTTTTGGTTATGTTGTTCGCATGATTCTCAAGCGTTAGGTGTCGGTCAATGGTAACTCCAAGAATTTTTAGGGTATCCGAAACTGAGGGTTGGAAAGCATTCCAATCTCCACGGTTCTTTGGAGGACAACTCCAGAAGAAGAGAGAAACAATTCTGATGTGGCCAGAAGGGTACAATCAGGATCATGGTTCCGCGGTCTTGCTTGAGTTTCAGCAAAGTCTTCCCCACCAGAGATATGGGAGGATACGCATACAGAAGGCCTGCCCCCCAATGCAGGAGAAAGGCATCTGACGCTAGTCTGTTGTGGGCCTGAAGCCTGGAACAAAACTGAGGGACCTTGTGATTGATCTGAGTGGCAAAAAGATCCACCGAGGGGGTGCCCCAACGCTCGGAAGATATTGCGGACCACGCCCATGTTCAGTGACCACTCGTGAGGTTGCATTATCCTGCTCAACCTGTCGGCCAGACTGTTTACGCCTGCCAGATAAGTGGCTTGGAGAAACATGCCATGACTGCGTGCCTAAAGCCACATCTGGACGTCTTCCTGACACAGAGGGCAGGATCCGGTGCTCCACTGCTTGTTGGTGTAATACATGGCAACCTGATTGTCTGTCAGAATCAAAATGATTTGGTTGGACAGCCGATCTTTGAAAGCCTTTACAGCGTTCCTGATCGCTCGCAATTCCAGGAGGTTGGATCTGAGGACCTTTTTCTTGAAAGGACCAAGCTCCTTGAGTGTGAAGCCCATCTACATGAGCCCCCCACCCCAGGAGATGCATCCATCGTCAGCACATTTTGTGGCTGAGGAATTTGGAACGGACGTCCCAAGGTCAAATTGGATCGAATCGTCCACCACTGCAGAGAATTCCGGAAGTCGGTGGACAGTTGGATTACATCCTCTAGACACCCCGCAGCTTGATACCACTGGGAAGCTAGGGTCCATTGAGCCGATCTCATGTATAAGCGTGCCATAGGAGTCACATGAACTGTGGAGGCCATGTGCCCCAGAAGTCTCAACATCTGCTGTGCCGTGATCTGCTGAGACACTCGTACTAAGGACACTAGGGACAGGAGGTTGTCCACCCTTGCCTCGGGAAGAAAAGCAAGAGCTGTCCTTCTGCTCAACAGAGCTCCAATCAATTCCAATTTTTTAACCGGGGTGAGATGGGACTTGGAATAGTTGATCACGAACCCCAGTGGTTCTAGCACCTGAATAGTCATTCGTAAGGACTGCTGAGCGCCTGCCTTTGAGGTGCTCTTCAGCAGCCAATCGTCGAGATAAAGAACACATGCACTACTAGTCAGCGTAGTGACGCTGCAACTACCGCTAGGCACTTTGTGAACACCCTGGGCACGGACACTAGACCAAATGGCAGTACATAGAACTGAAAGTGCTGTGTTCCCAGCCGAAATCGAAGAAACTTACTGTGAGCTGGAAGTATCGAAATATGTGTGTTAGCATCCTTCAAGCCAATCGTTCTCTTGAATCATGGAAAGAAGGGTGCCCAGAGAAACCATTCTGAACTTTTCTCAAACCAGAAATTTGTTCAAGCCCCTTAGGTCTAGGATGGGACGCATCCCCCCCCCTATCTTTTCTGCACAAGGAAGTACCTGGAATAGAATCCCAGCCCTTCTTCCCCTGGTGGAATGGGTTCGACCACTTGGGCCTGTAGAAGGGCGGAGAGTTCCCTCTGGAAGAACCTGCTTGTGCTGGGAGCTCTAAGATTGAGCTCCCGGAGGGCAATTTGGAGGTTTGGATTCCAGATTGAGAGTGTATCCTAACCGGACTATTTGAAGAACCCACCGGTCGGAGGTTATAAGAGGCCACCTTAGGTGAAAAAACATCAACCTCCCCCCAACTGGCAAGTCATTCGGTATGGACACTTACTAAGGCTATGCTTAACTGGAGTCAGTCAAAGGCCCGTCCCTTGCTTTTGCTGGGGAGCAGAATGGGCCTTAGTTGCACGCTGTTGATGAGAATGAGCACGCTGGGGTTGAGCCTGAGCAGGCTGCCGAGAAGCAGGAGTGTACCTACGCCTAGAATAGGTATAGGGAGCACTCCTCCTCCCGCCAAAAAATCTTCTAGATGAGGAGGCAGTAGCAGAAGGCGCCCAGTGGGAGAGATAATCCATAGCGTCATTATGCTTCTTGATTTGATCAACTAGATCCTCTACTTTTTCACCAAAAAGATTGTCCCCCTGGCAAGGAACATCCGCCAATCACTGCTGGACAGAATGATCCAGGTCAGAGACATGCAGCCATGAGAGTCTGTGCATCACTATACCCTGAGCAGCGATCCTGGATGTCACGTCAAAAGTGTCAAAAGTACCCCTGGCCAGGAACTTACGACACGCCTTCTGCTGCCTGACCACCTGGCGAAAAGGCTCGGCCTGCTCCAGAGGGAGTGCATCAACCAAGTTGGACAGTTAACGTATCGAGTCCCGCAAGTGTACGCTCGTGAAGAGCTGGTATGACTGGATCTTGACAGCGAGCATAGCGGCCTGAAATGTCTTCCTCCCAAACGAATCATGAGTCCTAGCTTCTCTGCCTGGGAGCGCCAAAGCATAGTCTCTAGTGCTCCTGGCTCTGTTGAGGGTGGAGTCCACCACCATGGAATTGTGGGGTAACTGAGACCTCATCAACCCAGGTTCACCGTGGATCCGATACTGGGATTCAGCTTTTTTTTGGGACCACAGGTCCAGATAGAGGGGCTGACCAGTTTCGCATAAGGACTTCCTTCAGTACCTTATGCAGAGGAACTGTCACAGCCTCTTTAGGTGGAGAAGAATAATCCAAGACCTCGAGCATCTCAGTCCTGGGCTCATCCTCAGCCTCCACAGGGAAGGGAATAGCCGTAGCCATTTCCCAGACAAAAGAGAAAAAAGGACAGACTCTCCGGTGGAGATAGTCTCCTTTCTAGCGGAGGGGAAGGATCAGAGAGTATCCCAAAGGACTCATCAGAAGAGAAGTACCTGGGATCCTCATCTGACTCCCACGAATGCTCCTGCTCAGTGTTGGATAAAACCTAAGTTAAGGTGCTTCGACACTGGACCTGCCTCAACGCTGAGGAACAATGTCCTCTATGGCGATGTCGAGAGGCTGATGCCCAGTCCGACTGCGGTGAAGCTCCCTCCACCGACGTCAAAGGAGAGTCGACCTGGGTGGCAGCCGACGTCGACGCCGTAGGCAGCATAGCAGTTGAGGACCTCACCACAGGTAAAGGGCCAGAAACCGCTGCAGCAGATGGTAGAAAAAGCGCAAGCACCCCTGACACCGAAGCTGATTGACGTAGCAGTCTCTCCAGAAGTTCTGGAAACAAGGCCCGGGTGTGCTCTTTGAGAGCCGCCATCGGAGAAGGCTGCGGGATCGGTGGGACAGGCGGTGTCAAAATCCGTGGAGGCTCGGGGGCAGGTACCGGGCTACTGGAAGACCGACACATCGGCACATCCTATATTGAGGGGGAGCGATCCTCTCGGCGCCAATCCTCTCAGCGCCGACTCTCTCGACGCCCCAGAGCTCTCAGTACCGTGTGTTGAAGGAGAACGATGATGGTGCTTCGCCTTCGTTCGACGCCCGTCATCGAGACTCCTCGGTACCAATGAGGAGGACGTGGAATCCTCACGTCTCCTCGGGGCCGGGTTCGATGAAATCCGGTCCCAGGGTTCCTGCATAACAGGAGGCCTCAAGGCAGGTGGAGACCCACTCGACGCCTCACTGTTCCCAGCGCGTCTCTCAGTAGCCATTACCTTCCCTCCCGACGTCGATTCTCCTGTCAATGTCGTCTACGCCAACCTCGGTACTGATGTCGAAGGACCGGACAGAGCCCCAAAAAGTTTCTCTCGTTGGGTTTCTCGAGACGCTTTAGTCCGTTTCTTCATACGAAGACACAGACTACAAGCGGCTGGGCTATGATCGGGCCCAAGGCACTGGATACACCAGGCATGGGTAACGGTACCCGAGATAGTCCAGTTGCACTGTGTACAATGCTTGAAGCCGCTGGGTGTATTCAATGGCATGGAAGGAAAAATGGCTTCGGCGAAATCAAGAGACGCGATTGTGCCCTTGAAAAGAAGGCACAAAAGAAAAGGGGTAAGACCCAACAGAGCGGCCTAAAACACGGCCGCTTCGACAAAGAAAGAAAATTTCCAAAAGGGGTCTAAAAACTAAGAAAAATACGGGAAGGTAATTTTTTTTTTTTTTTAAAGAAATTACGAAAGAAAGTAGAAATATAAAGATAAATCGTCGAAAGACTCTTCCTGGGCCAAAAAACGAAGAGACAAACCGAAGTACGCTGTCTCTCCACCGCAGACAAGAAAAAACTCAGGAGGCACGCTCACACGACGGCCGGGATGTCGTCCACGCATGCGTGCCAGAAGACTCTGGCAAAACTATTTTTTTGCTTGTAAAATTTTGCCAATTCCTGGACCGATGCGGACGTCGACCCACATGTGAGAACAGGGAACAGGCAGCCTGCTTGTCCTCAGAGAATGAACAATCTGAGCTGCTAGGGCAATTCTGCAGAATTTTAAAGAACCAGGGAATGCCAACTCAGCAATCCTGGGCAAATATGCAATTTGTTTATGGACCCTCACAGTCGAGTTAGACTAGAATAACAATAGCCTAGTCGCTGTGTTCTGGCAAGGTGATTCCCTTAAGATTAATGAAGAGTTGGCGGGGTGAGACCTACCTGCTCTCTTGATGATCTGATCCTGCTCTGTACCCAAGTAGACATTTGCTTTCGTGAGTGACCCCAAGAAAGCCAAATAGCTCATAGGCCTTTTCGGCAGGCACCCACCTTCCAGTGCAAACCTGCTGACATGTCCTCTTTGACTGTGGCCTCTACCAATCACGGGGAGCCTACGCAGGTAGATCACTTAGGCCACTCGGACCATGAGAAGCATCGGAGACAAACTTTAGGCCTGGGTCTGTATTGCAGTGAAAGGGGACACTTCGCCCGCCTATGCCTCAAGAAATCAGGAAACTCACAAGTCTAGCCTGGCTAGGGAAGTGGGACTAGGTCTCTCTCAACATATTCCCCACTCCCAGCTGATACTTCCTGCTACTATTAACTTAGACCCTTATTTCTTTAAAGACGCTTTCATAGACTCTGGAGCTGGAGGCAATTTTATAGCTGCAGCATTGGTCCGTTTCTATGTCTAACATACGGTATCTTCAATAAAATATTTTGGATATTATACTGATCTGCTGGCTTATTCTCCACATTGGATTTTGCAGATCGTTTGCCTTGCTGTTTTCTTGGTCCATTTCTATTACATCCCCACGAGACTTCCTGCAATCTATTTCAGTATCCTCAGTGTATGGAAAACATCCAAGGCGTCATCAAGACCCAAATGATGCCACTCAGTCTAAAAATTGGGGCACCTCATAAGAAAGCAGTCGCACTATACGTGTTTCAGACTACAGTGACTCCCATTATATTGGGATTCCCCTGGTTACAGAAACATAACCCATGTATTGACTGGGAACAGGGGGACTAGGTAGCGTGGAGTCCATCTTGTCAATCTCACTGTTTAAGTGCCCTCTGGCCCCTCTGACCCTAGCAAACAGTGGATTAAAGTCTCAGGAGGGGCTACCGCAGGTGTGCCAGGAGTCTGCAGATGTCTTCTCTAAGCGACTGGCAGAGATCCTTCCACACATCGGGCAAATGACTACCCAAACAAGTTGTTACCCCGGGAAAGTTCCACCCCGCGGCAGGGTATAGCCTCTCTCCCGCCCAGAGATTGAAGCGATGACCACCTACATACAGCATGTACTACAACAAGGTTTTATCTGTCCATCCACATCCCCAGCTGGGGCAGGATTTTTTTTCTAGGGCAAGAAGGATGGGAGCCTATGACCTTGCATCGACTACAGGGGTCTGAACTCAATCACTATCAAGAACAAATACTCACTGTCACTTATCTCTGAATTGTTTGAGCAGCTCCAAGTGGCATATGCATTCACCAAACTGTACCTGCGTGGAGCATACAACCTGATCTGGATTAGAAAAGGCAATGAATGGAAGACCGCATTTAACACCAGGAACGAGCATTAAAAACATCTTGTCATGCCCTTTGGTCTTGCTAATGCCTCTGCCGTCTTCCAGAATTTCATCAATGACATATTCTGGGACCTTCTATACAAGTATGTTCTGGTTTATCTCAGTGATATCCTGATCTTCTCCCACTCTCTAGAACAGCATAGGCAACATGTCCGGACATTATATCAACTGTATGCTAAATTGGAGAAATGTCTTTTTGAATGATCTGAACTACCATTTTTAGGGTACATTATCTCAGATCAGGGGCTTCGAATGGATCCGACTAAGCTGTCTGCTATCCACAACTGGCCGCAACCTTAGGATCCTTGAGCCCTTTAACGCTTTCTGGGATTTCGCTATCACTACAGACATTTCATTCCACATTATTCTTCTATAGCAGCTCCATTGACAGCCCCCACTCGGAAGGATGCAATCCACGTGTCTGCACCCCTGAAGCAGACATGGCCTTCAAGCGACTAAAGCAGCATTTTATGACCACACCAGTCCTTTGGCACCCATATCTGGAAAAAAGATTTGTGGTAGAGGTTGATGCCTCTACCGTTGGAATTGGAGCTGACCAATCTCAGGCTGACCCCAGGGGCAAGCTATTAACATGGGCCACCTTTTCTCGGAAGTTTTCTCCAGCCGAAACTATGTTATAGGTGACAAAGAACTGTTGGCCATCAAAATGGCATTACAGGAATCTGGTAGAAGGAGCTAAACATACATTTACGGTCCTTACTACTACTACTACTTAACATTTCTAGAGCGCTACTAGGGTTACGCAGCACTGTACAGTTTAACAAAGAAGGGCAGTCCCTGCTCGAAGGAGCTTACAATCTAAAGGACGAAATGTCAAGTTGGGGCAGTCAAGATTTCCTGAATAAAAGGTAAAGTGATTAGGTGCCGAAGGCGACACTGAAGAGGTGGGCTTTGAGCAAGGATTTGAAGATGGGCAGGGAGGGGCTTGGCGTATGGGCTCAGGGAGTTTATTCCAAGCATGGGGTGAGGCGAGGCAGAAAGGGCGGAGTCTGGAGTTGGCAGTGGTGGAGAAGGGTACTGAGAGGAGGGATTTGTCTTGAGAGCGGAGGTTACGGGTAGGAAAGTAAGGGGAGATGAGGGTAGAGAGGTAAGGAGGGGCTGCAGACTGAGTGCATTTGTAGGTTAGTAGGAGAAGCTTGAACTGTATGCGGTACCTGATCGGAAGCCAGTGAAGTGACTTGAGGAGAGGGGTGATATGAGTATATCGGTCCAGGCGGAAGATAAGGCGTACAGCCGAGTTCTGAACAGACTGAAGGGGGAATAAATGGCTAAGTGGGAGGCCAGTGAGGAGTAGGTTGCAGTAGTCAAGGCGAGAGGTAATGAGAGAGTGGATGAGAGTTCGGGTGGTGTACTCAGAGAGGAAAGGGCGAATTTTGCTAATGTTATAGAGGAAGAAGCGACAGGTCTTGGCTATCTGCTGGATATGCACAGAGAAGGAGAGGGAGGAGTCGAAGATGACTCCGAGGTTGTGGGCAGATGAGACGGGGACGATGAGGGTGTTATCAACTGACCACAAGAATATGTTATACCTCCAGAAGGCTCGTCGCCTTAACCCACGACAAGCTCAATGGGCCCTGTTATTCTACCGTTTCAATTTCCAGCTGCAGTTCCAGCCAGCCAATAAAAACTGCAAGGCAGACGCCATGTCTTGCTCTTTGGAATTTGGTAAGGAGGCATCTGAGAGAAGAGGACATTTCTCTGATAAGTGAACACTATTTTGCTTTGTGCTTTGGGAACTTAAAGATTCAGGTTTAAAGGAGGAATTGTAGGTTAGTGATAAGCAAAATAAAAATATAAAAAAGCAAATGTTATCAACTAATCTCCATAGTCTTTTTCCCTTCGTTTTAAAACTGGAAACTGTACCACAGCATTAACAGATAGACTCTAGCAGGCACTGCAGCATCTAGTTTAGTCTTCCCGCCCACCCCTAGGACAACTCTTCATTTATAGTTTATCTTACCACACATCACACTGTACTTGTTCTTTACCGGAGTGGGCAAACGCCTTTACGGTATCATGTAAGCCACATTGAGCCTGCAAATAGGTGGGAAAATGTGAGATACAAATGTACAAATGTGGGATACAAGCCCCACCGGCAAAATGGGTCCGTGCGGGGGAGCCCTTTCTTTACGCTGCCTCAAGCTAAGTTTTCTTTGTTTTTGCATTTTGATGTCTTGAAGTTTTGATTGACACAGTGGATGTAGCATTCTTTAAAAAAAAATTTTTTTAAGGGTATATTTGTCCATTCAGAGGAGGTTGGGCTGACCGATGATTGAAGTACGGTGATGCTTTGTGAGCAATCTCAGCAATTTGGCTGACAATCACCTGTCTGAGGTCTTTTCCCCTCCTTCCAATTATTTTTTATATCCTACATACCAGATTCGCTTACTGCTTATTGTAGGATACAAATGTAGCAAATAAATAAATAAATAAATAAATAGTAAGTTATTGTAATTAGGGTAACAAGCAAGGAGTGCTCTTACAGAGTTTAAATACATTTCATTACCATCTAAGAAGGAAACACTAAATAAATCATACAATATACTATATAAACTAAAAGACAATTTTATATTAGGCTAATATACTTAATACTGTAGCAAAATTAAAATTATTGAAAACCTCAAAACTACTAAGATGGAGTCAGCAGTCCAGCATCAAGAGGGGTGCTATCCAGTCTTTTGTATTGATTGTCACATGTATGATCATCTCCCAGTTGGTGAGATGTCATACATGTGCCTGATGCAAAGAGCTCCTAGCTCTCACAGAATGTGTCCGTCCTCTTGAGGCTAGAGTAGCAGACTTGGTGGAGCTGAGGGAGACAGAGAGGTACATAGATGAGACCTACATGGATGTTGTAGAGAAGTCCCACCTCCAGTCTGGTAGCCCCTGTGCTACCTTGGAGAAGGCAGGTCTCCTAGAAGGAGATCATCACCCTGGTGAAGTAGGATGTACTCCTGTAGCCAGGACCTGCCCACCAGGGGATGTACTATCCTCTCGCACCAAGGATATGTCTCCAAGTGCTGCCCAGGAGGGAACGGTTAGGACAGGTGTTGTAGTTGGTGATTCGATCATTAGGCATATAGATAACTGGGTGGCTGGTGGACGTGAGGATCGGCTGGTGACTTGCCTGCCTGGTGCAAAGGTGGCGGACCTCATGCGTCACCTAGATAGGATTTTAGATAGTGCTGGGGAGGAGCCGGCTGACTTGATACATGTGGGTACCAATGGCATAGGAAAATGTGGGAGAGGGGTTCTGGAAGCTAAATTTAGACTCTTAGGTACAAAGCTCAAATCAGGAACCTCTAGGGTACCATTTTCAGAAGTGCTACCCATTCCACGCGCAGGGCACAAGAGACAGGCAGAGCTCCAGAGTCTCAGTGCTTGGATGAGACGATGGTGCATGAAGGAAGGATTTAGATTTGTTAGGAACTGGGCAACATTCTGGAAAAGGGGGAGCTTATTCCAAAAGGATGGGCTCCACCTTAAGCAGGGTAGGACCAGGCTGCTAGCATCGGCATTTAAAAAGGAGATAGAGCAGCTTTTAAACCTGAAACGGGGGGAAGGCCAACAATCACTCAAAAGCGCATGGTTCAGGATAAGGTATCTTTCAAAGATATCACCAAAACAGGGAAGATAGGGTATCCTGATAGTGAGGTTGCAAAATAGACCATAGTAGATCAGGTGTCCTTAAATAAAAATAAAAATCAGACAAAAGATTGCAAATTAATACTGTCAAGTACTGAGCATGATGTAAATAGGAACAAACAAACATAGTTTGAAATGTCTATATGCGAATGCCAGAAGCCTAAGAAATAAGATGGGAGAGATAGAATATATTGAACTAAATGAAAAATTAGATATAATAGGCATCTCTGAGACACAGTGGAAGGAGGATAACCAGTGGGACACTGTCATACCGGGGTACAAATTATATCGTACTGATAGGGTGGATCAAAATTGGTGGAGGGGTACTACTACTACTATTTAGCATTTTTATAGCGCTACAAGGCGTACGCAGCGCTACACAAACATAGAAGAAAGACAGTCCCTGCTCAAAGAGCTTACAATCTAATAGATAAGCATTGTATATTAAGGAGAGCCTTGAATCAAAAAGATTGAAAATTCTGCAGGAAACAACACACATCCTGGAATCACTATGGATTGAAATTCCATGTGTAAAGGGGAAAAGGATTGTGATAGGAGTGTACTACCGTCCGCCTAGCCAGGATGAACAGACAGATGTAGAAATGTTAAAGGAAATTAGGGAAGCAAACAAACTGGGCAACACAGTAATAACGGGTGATTTCAATTACCCCGATATTGACTGGGTAAATGTAACATCAGGGTACGCCAGGGAGGTAAAATTCCTTGACGAAATCAAGGCTGCTTTATGGAGCAGCTGGTACAGGAGCAGACGAGAGAAGGAAAAACTCTAGACCTATTTCTCAGTGGAGCGCATGATCTGGTGCGGGAGGTAATGGTGCTAGGGCCGCTTGATAACAGTGATCATAATATGATCAGATTTGATATTAGCTTTGAAGTAAGCATACATAGGAAATCAAATACCTTAGCATTTAACTTAAAAAAAAAAAAAAAGGAGACTATGACAAAATGGAAGAATGGTGAAAAAAAAAAAAAAAAAACTTAGAGGAGCAGCTGCGAGAGTCAAAAATTTACATCAGGCATGGATGCTGTTCAAAAACACCATCCTAGAAGCCCAGGCCAAATATATTCCGTGTATTAAAAAAAGAAGAACGGAAGACCAAACGACAGCCGGCATGATTAAAACGTGAGGTGAAGGAAGCTATTAGAGCTAAAAGAAAATCCTTCAGAAAATGGAAGAAGGAACCGACTGAAACTAATAAGAAACAGCATAAGGAATGTCAAGTCAAATGCATAGCACTAATAAGGAAGGCTAAGAGGGACTTCGAAAAAAAGATTGCATTTGAGGCAAAAACACATAGTAAAAACTTTTTTAGGTATATTAAAAGCAGGAAGCCAGCAAAAGAATCGGTTGGACCGCTAGATGACCGAGGAGTAAAAGGGGCGATTAGGGAAGACAAAGCCTTAGCGGAGAGATTAAATGAATTCTCTGCTTCGGTCTTCACCGAGGAAGATTTGGGTGGGATACCGGTGCCAGAAATGGTATTCGAAGCTGACAAGCTGGAGAAACTGAATGAACGCTCTATAAACCTGGAGCATATAATGGGGCAGTTCTACAAATTGAAGAGTAGCATATCTCCTGGACCGGATGGTATTCATTCCAGAGAACTGATAGAAATGAAAAATGAACTTGTGGAGCTATTGTTAGTAATGTGTAATTTATCCTTAAAATTGAGCGTGGTACCGGAAGATTGGAGGGTGGCCACTATAACGCCGATTTTTAAAAAAGGTTCCAGAGGAGATCCGGGAAATTATAGATCGGTGAGTCTGACATCAGTGCCGGGCAAAATGCTAGATACTATAGATATTATAAGGAACAAAATTACAGAGCATATTCAAAAGCATGGATTAATGAGACAAAGTCAACATGGATTCAGTGAAGGGAAATTTTCCCTCACCAATCTACTACATTTCATTGAAGGGGTGAACAAACATGTGGATAAAGGTGAGCCGGTTGATATTGTGTATCTGGATTTTCAGAAGGCGTTTGACAAAGTACCTCATGAGGAAATTGGAGAGTCATGGAATAGGAGATAGTGTTCTATTGTGGATTAAAAACTGGTTAAAAGATAGAAAACAGAGAGTAGGGTTAAATTGTCAGTATTCTCAATGGGGAAGAGTAGTTAGTGGGGGGGGGGGGGTCTGTGTTGGGTCTGCTGCTTTTCAACATATTTATAAATGACAGAGATGGGAGTAACTAGTGAGGTAATTAAATTTGCTGATGACACAAAGTTATTCAGGGCCAGATGCACTAAACTTAACGAGCCATTAACGAGCAAGTAGTAAACCCTGGCATGCACTACAGACTTTTTTAAAACGACGACAGTAGCAGCTAAAGAAAATGGAATGCAGATGAGCAAATTGTGATGGAATGATTATGTTGTGGGATTTCTTGTTTACTTGGTATTGTTATCAGGAATGTCATGTGCTTGTATTTAATAATATCATTTTGTTCTCTGTGACAAGTGTTTATACATTGTGTTGGCGACAATAAAAATTAATAATTAAAAAAAAAAACTGAAACCCTATTGTAATGAGATGCACTAACCTTTTCCGATTGCCTTAACGCTGGAAAATCTAACGAGAGGTCTGTACCTCTCGTTGTGGCTGCGCGGTGGACGCGCTGAGCTGCCTATATGCTGCTGGAGCCGGGAGCGCAATCTACCGGCACAATGTCCTCCCGGCTGCCCTGGACTCGGATGAGCTCTACGATTTCCTCTTCAAAATCGGTGTGGGCAAGACCTGCGTCCATTTTGGCCGTCATTCCCCCCCCCCCCCCCCACCCGCAATAATAAAAACGTCTTTTTTGGCAGTGCTTCACTCAGCTGAGACCCCTGGAAGTCACCGAGCCAATCACAATGCGTTTAGCTGAGCTAAACGCACTGTGATTGGCTCAGAGACTTCCAGGTCTCAGCTGTGTGAAGCACTGCCAAAAAAGACGTTTTTATTATTGCGGGGGGCGGAATGACGGCCAAAATGGACGTTTTGTTTTTTATGGGGGCGGGGCCTCGGGGGTGCGGAGAATGGAGGGGAGGCCGCGGCTCCGGGAAGCTGTCATTTCAATGCAGAGGGAAGGGGGAAGCAGCGGCGATCTCGGGGGGGGGGGGGAGGCAGCGATCTTGGACGTCCTTAGCATGTGCAGAGCAGCCAGCATACCACTTGGCTGCTCTGCGCATGCTCAACCGGCCGACTGTATAACGACGGAATAGAGAATGCAAGTGAGCTACAACGAGCAGCTCATTTCCATTCCTATTCCTTGATGCATGCCCGTTCCTTACCGATTCGCTAAGAGAATTGGTAAGGAAAGGGCTTTAACGAGTCTTTAGTGCATCTTGCTCTCAGTCGTTAAATCGTGGGAGGATTGTGAAAAATTACAAGAGGACCTTACGAGACAGGGAGACTGGTCGTCTAAATGGCAGATGACGTTTAATGTGAGCAAGTGCAAAGTGTTACATGTGGGAAACAGGAACCCGAATTATAGCTAAGTCATGCAAGGTTCCACATTAGGAGTCACTGACCAAGAAAGGGATCTAGGTGTCGTCGTTGATGATACGTTGAAACCTTCTGCTCAGTGTGCTGTTAGGTATTATTAGGAAAGGAATGGAAAACAAAAATGAGGACATTATAATGCCTTTGTATCACTCCATGGTGCGACCGCACCTCGATTACTGTGTTTAATTCCGGTTGCCACATCTCAAAAAAGATATAGTAGAATTAGAAAAGGTGCAGAGAAGGGCGACAAAAATGATAAAGGGGATGGAACGACTTCCCTATGAGGAAAGGCTAAAGCGGCTACGGCTCTTCAGCTTGGAGAAAAGGCGGCTGAGGGGAGATATGATAGAGGTCTATAAAATAAAGAGTGGAGTTGAACGGGTAGATGTGAAGCGTCTGTTTACGCTTTCCAAAAATGCTAGGACTAGGGGGCATGCGATGAAGCTACAATGTAGTAAATTTAAAATGAATCGGAGAAAATGTTTCATCACTCAACGTGTAATTAAACTCTGGAATTCGTTGCCAGAGAACGTGGTAAAGGCTGTTAGCTTAGCGGAGTTTTAAAAAGGTTTGGACGGTTTCCTAAAGGAAAAGTGCATAGACCATTATTAAATGGACATGGGGAAAATCCACTATTTCTGGGATAAACAGTATAAAATGTTTTGTACTTTTTTGGGATCTTGCCAGGTATTTGTGACCTGGATTGGCCACTGTTGGAAACAGGACGCTGGGCTTGATGGACCTTTGGTTTGTCACAGTATGGCAATACTTAGGTACAGATCTACAACATATCATTGATGCTGCCCAGATTCTGACCGCAGCCACAATACCAGTCTCCCAGGCTAAAGATGCCATTCGTTGGTTTATACAATCTCTGAGGCCCTATAAAACAAAAGAACCTGAAAGATAACAACAGGACCTGACGGATATACAAGGGAATTTTATAAGTTACTACAAGATCAATTGAGCAACCTCTTAGAATGCTACTTCACAACTGTTATTAACCACAAATCTTTCCAAATAAGGCATTGGTATTTCTCATACCAAAGCCAGCGAGGAATTGTACTCCAGCCTTTTAGTAGAAGCTTTACGTGCATTATATGGAGGGCTGAACAGGTCAATGTATGTTAATGGGATGATATATCATCAGCTTTTCTAATTAGGCAAGGAACTAAACTGGAATGTCCCTTTGGAACCATTTCTTTAGAACAGTATTTCCCAAGTCAGTCCTGGAGTACATAAGCGTTGCCATACTGGGACAGATCGAAGGTCCATCAAGCCCTGCTTCCTGTTTCCAAGAGTGGCCAATCCAGGTCACAAGTACCTGGCAAGATCCCCCAAAAGTACATTTTATGCAGCTTACCATAGAAATAAGCAGTAGATTTTCCCCATTCTTTTTAATAATAAGTCTATGGACTTTTCCTTTAGGAAGCCATCCAAACCTTTTTTGAACCTTGCTAAGCTAACTGCTTTTACTACATCCTCTGGCAATGAATTCCAGAGTTTAACTATACGTTGAGTGAAGAAAATTTTTCTCCAATTTGTTTAAATTTACTACTTTGTAGCTTCATTGTGTGCCCACTAGTCCTAGTATTTTTGGAAAGAGTAAACAATCGATTCACTCTGCTCATTATTTTACAGACCTCTATCACACCTCTCCTCAGCCGTCTTTTCTCCAAGCTGAAGAGCCCTAGCCGCTTTAGCAGTGTATGCAAATCAATTTCATGCATATTCATTGTGTATATACTGAAAACCTGACTGGCAAGGGGGTACTCCAGGACCAACTTGGGAACACTGCTTTAGAGTATTCACAAAGTCCAACTATTAAAGGGTGCATTTGTGGGGTCCAGAAGTGAAGAGAATCGACTTCATCAATGTCATCTTCTTGTTTCTTACAAACCCCATTATACCTGGCAGCAGTCTTTTTAGAATTTGCGAGGATTAGATTTAATTATTACTGGTAAGATCTTTTCATGTTTAGCTGCTACTTTAAAGATTTATGTTCCATCCCCTGTTTGCACTCTAGCTCCCAGGCCTTACTTGAAGGCCCAAATTTTTGACAAGTTAGACTTGATGTACCGTATTTTTCGGACTATAAGACGCACTTTTTTCCCCCAAAATTTGGGAGGAAAATGGGGGGTGCGTCTTATAGTCCGAAGGTAGCGTTTTTGGACCTCCGTTCCGTACTTACAGGATTCCATGTTCCCTGGTGGTCTAGTGACGTCGGGGCATGAAAGAGCCCCCTCTTTCCTGCCCATCGCGCTGCTCTCCGTGCTTCTCAATGCTTTCTGATGGTCTCGGCGATATTCAAAATGGCCGCCGAGATTCTCGGCGGCCATTTTGAATCTCGCCGAGACCGTCAGAAAGCATTGAGAAGCACGGAGAGCAGCGCGATGGGCAGGAAAGAGGGGGCTCTTTCCTGCCCCGACGTCACTAGACCACCAGGGAACATGGAATCCTGTAAGTACGGGACGGAGGTCCAAAACCCGGACAAGACGCACCGGAGCACCTAGGTTTTAGAGGAGGGAAAGAGGAAATTTTTTTTTTCCTATTTCCCTCCTCTAAAACCTAGGTGCGTCTTATGGTCCGGTGCGTCTTATAGTCCGAAAAATATGGTATATAGGGAATCAATTTTTATGACTGTAGGTCCAACATTATGGAATTTATTGCCATTTGATCTGGAATACATTGAGTCCTTACCTCTGTTTCGAAAGCCTACCTGTTTCAACAAGCATATGGCTGATGATATAACAAAATTTGAGTTATTTCTTCATTTTTAAGTTTAATGTTTTAATTATGTTTTTGTACATTGTCAAAATTTATTATGCATTATTCTAAGCCACCTAGATTTGTAGATAGGCAGGATATAAGAAAGTTTAAAAAAAATAAAAATAATTATTATTATACTAAAAACAATTACAATCGCCATTATTTGAGACCAGAACAGATGGGAGCAGACTTTCCTTTCGGTGGGGAGGAGATAGTACTAGGTATCTGGGTAGAAAGCTCCCTAAGGCTCTTTCTCAACTATATGATGTGAACGTCAAACATTATTGGTGCATATGCAAACTCTGCTAACTGAATGAGATTTCCACTCATAATGATGGGCATTTTGCGCTGTATCACATGGTTCTCATCCCTAAGTGGTTATACGTCTTCCATATAGTTTCAATGTATTTGGGAAGGAAAGATGGAATGGTGTTGAAGAGGTTAAAGAGTAAAGGGTTATGAACTCGCTATACTGCCTTTCTGTGATACAACCAAAGTGGTTTATATATTCTATGCAGGTACTTTCACTGTCCTTACTGGGCACACAATCTGATTTTGTACCAAGAGCAATGGAGGGTTAACTGACTTGCCCAAAGTCACTAGGGGATGCAGTGGGAATTGAACCTAGTCCCCCAGATTCTCAACGACTGCATTAACCATTAGGCTACTCCTCCACATCATCTCTTATGGAAGGAGTTTAGATCCCATTTTCTTTTCTGAACCTAACTTACTCAGTGCATCGAAAGGGGTTGGCTTTGCCAGATTTAGATTTGTAGACTTGCCATATGAGGCACATTTGATTGGCTGAAGTACACTATGAAAAGGCTTTGGTTCACCCTTTGACCCTTGGTTATACCACGAAGCTGCCAAAAGTACTCAAGAATAGCTGTTTAATCTATCCTCTTTTAATGATGGTGGTCCCAGCTGTGTAAGAAAAAACAGATTAATCCAAGAATTAAAGGGTGCCTCTCCCATAAGAGGTAATACCAACTTCCTGGTGGGTAAGCCAAAGGGATCAGGTTACAGACACATGTTCTTGACGAAAACAGGACATTATCCTTCTGGAAGTTCAAAGACAAATATTTAGCTAAAATGTATATTATTCTGCATATCTGCAAGTAACTCCATTATATTTATTCCTTTTGGCACAGTTTCATAAAGAAGATATGGTAGACAGCTTGAAGATATCATCCTTTTGGGAAGCGATGAGACACAGAGAGTATCATGGCTATACAAGTCCTGTGGCAGATTTTCCTCGACTGGACTTGAGCACGTAATTAGAAGGATGGACCAGAGCTCTAGGAATAGACGTTACAACAGATATGTCACATTGACTAACTGTCAAGCCTCCTGCACGGTTGATCAATGTAGGTCTAAAGGAGCAAGATTATAAATTATTGTTTCATGTATACATCTTCCCTCTTCAAGCACAAAAATGGCCATACCCAAAAGTTGTCAGTGACTTAAAATCTGCAGAAGACAGAGCAAGTATGAGACACCAATTTTGGACAGGTAATGTTGTTCAAAGCTTTTGGAAAGGAGTGACAAACGATAATTTTAGGATGCTGAATATTCATTTCCCATCTCTCCTGCAGATATTTTTGTTTACTAAATGGTCTGCTTTAGAAAAAAAGAACTACTATTGATGAGAAACTATTATAATATATGTTACTGTTAGCAAGCAAAGTAATCTTGCTAAAATGGCGTAGTTAACATTAGACAACTACTACTCAATAGCTAAACCTTCTATATGCAATGATGGTTCTACAGTGCTACCAAGCTGGGTGAACTCAACTGTCCCAGTGGATGAAATACCCAAAAATTTGGGAACCAGTGTGGATGGCTATGCTGCATAGAGCACGGAGCTGAACACTGAATTGCTGAACTTCAATCTTTTGCATGGTTAAATAATTGGTCCCTCTTGGAACAGCGCCTGTAAGGAGGCCCTGGGTCTTGATGTAAGTGTATATTCTTTCCTCTGCTTGGTTTGCAAGCATCGGAATTGCTGTCATGAGAATAAGTTTGATTTCTCCCTACTGCTGCTTGTATATAAAGTGCATAAGTTATTTTCCAATTAATAGCATGTGTTGTTACGCACTTCTGGTAAATCACATGACAAGGAGTATCTCATGAGGAACTGAAGCTATACGACCCATAAATGCTATACGAACCTTAATGCTGAGTGAGGCTGAGGACCTTCCAAAAAAAGAGATGTTTCTCAACAATATTGGGTTTAGGGGGAAGGAGCAGCTAGAAGGATCAAGCAATTTGAACACTGTAAGAAAGGCAAGTTGCATGAAGGTATCATGTGTAGGGGATAAGGGAATAGCCAATGAGCATAAAGTGTGCACTTGTACTGGAGCAGGAGAGGTTGGTAGGATACAGGAAATAACCTTTTATATATAATGAGAAAGAGTTTAAAAATATAACCTTTTATGTATAATGAAGAAAAGCAAAGATACTTACCTGTAGTAGGTATTCTCTGAGGACAGCAGGCTTATTATTCTCACAAGTGGGTCGAATACATCCAAGGGCACTCAAAGAACTCAAGCATGAAATTGCTGATCTGTAGTAAGTAATATGTAACATGTCATTAAATTATCTGTAGTACCTGAAGATTGGAGGGTGGCCAATGTGATGCCAATGTTTAAAAAGGGTTCTAGTGGTGATCCGGGAACTTATAGACCGGTAAGCCTGACGTTGGTGCCGGGTAAAATAGTGGAAACTATTATAAAGAATAAAATTACAGAACACGTAGACAAACACGGTTTTATAGGACAGAGTTAGCATGGGTTCAGCCAAGGGAAGTCTTGCCTTATCAATTTGCTTCATTTCTTTGAAAGTGTGAATAAACATGTGGATAAAGGTGAGCTGGTTGATGTAATGTATCTAGATGTTCAGAATGAGTCATGGGACAGGAGGCAAGGCTCTCATGTGGATTAGGAACTGGTTATTGGACAGAAATCAGAGGGTAGGGTTAAATGGTCATTTGTTTCAATGGAGGAGGGTGAAAAGTGAAGTGCTGCAGGGATCAGTACTGGGACAAGTACTATTTAACATATTTATAAATGATAAGGAAATCAGAACAACGAGTGAATGCACCTATAAGTGCATTCACTCTGCAGCTCCTCAGTACCTCTCCACTCTCAATTCTCCCTACATTCCTCCCCAGGAACTCCGTTCACTGGGTAAATGTCTCTTATCTGCACCCTTCTCTTCCACTGCTAACTCCAGACTCCGTTCCTTTTATCTTGCTGCACCATATGCCTGGAATAGACTTCCTGAGCTGGTATGTCAAGCTTCATCTCTGGCCGTCTTCAAATCTAAGCTAAAAGCCCACCTTTTTGATGCTGCTTTTAACTTCTAACCCTTATTCACTTGTTCAGAACCCTTATTTTATCATCCTCACTTTAATATTTCCTTCTCTCTTGTTTGTCCTGTTTGTCTGTCCTAATTAGATTGTAAGCTCTGTCGAGCAGGGACTATCTCTTCATGTTCAAGTGTATAGCGCTGCGTATGTCTAGTAGCGCTTTAGAAATGATAAGTAGTAGTAGTAGTAATAGAAGATGATATATAACTATTCAAGGTTGTTAAAACATGTGCGGACTGTGAAATATTGCAAAAAGACCTTAGGAAATTGGAAAATTGGGCATCCAAATAGCAGATGAAATTTAATGTGGAAAAATGCAAGGTGATGAACATTGGAAAGAATAATACAAGTCATAGTTATCTGATGCTAGATTCCACCTTGGGGGTCAGAACTCAAGGAAAAGATCTAGGTGGTGTTGTAGATAATACGCTGAAATCTTCTGCTCAGTGTGCAACAGTGGTAGCGGCCAAAAAGCAAATAGTATGCTAGGAATTATTAGGAAAGGGATGGTGAATAAACCCCAAAATACTATAATGCCTTTGTATCTCTCCATGCTGCGTCCACATCTTGAGTATTGTGTTCAGTTCTGGTCATCGTATTGCAAAAAAGATATAGCAGAATTAGAAAAGGTTCAAAGAAGAGCGACCAAAATGATAAAGGGGATGGAACTCCTCTCGTATGAGGAAAGGCTAAAGAGGTTAGGGCTCTTCAGCCTGGAAAATAGACGGTTGAGGGGATATAGTGAGGTCTACAAAATCCTGAGTGGTGTAGAACGAGTAGAAGTAAATTGATTTTTTAATCGTTCCAAAAGTACAAAGACTAGGGGACACTTGAGGAAGTTGCATGGAAATACTTTTTTAAAAAATAGGAGGAAATATTTTTTCACTCAACGAATACTTAAGCTCTGGAACTCTATGCCAGAGGATGTGGTAACAGTGATTAGTGTATCTGGGTTTAAAAAAGGTTTCGAGGAGGAAAAGTCCATAGTCTGCTATTGAGACAGAAATGGGAAGCAACTGCTTGCCCCGGGAATTGTAGTATGGAACGTTGCCACGATTTGGGTTTCTGTCAGGTACTTGTGACCTGGCTTGGCCACTGTTTGGAAAACAGGATACTGGGCTAGATGGACCATTGGTCTGACCCAGTATGGCTACTCTTATATTCTTAAGAATGAATCTTATAGAAGATATTCAAAGATTGGTATGAAAGGGGAAGTGCTACTGTTGGGAGATTTCAACTTGTCTGATGTGGATTGGAACGTCCCGTCTGCGGAAAGAAGTAGGGAGACTGTGGACGCCTGTCAAGTGACTTGCTCAGACAAATGGTGACATAGTAACATAGTAAATGATGGCAGAAAAAGACCTGCATGGTCCATCCAGTCTGCCCAACAAGATAAACTCATTTGTGCTACTTTTTGTGTACACCCTACTTTGATTTGTACCTGTCCTCTTCAGGGCACAGACCGTATAAGTCTGCCCAGCACTATCTCCGCCTTCCAACCACCAGCCCCGCCTCCCACCACCGGCTCTGGCACAGACCGTATAAGTCTGCCCAGCACTATCCCCGCCTCCCGCCACCGGCTCTGCCACCCAATCTCGGCTAAGCTCCTTAGGACCCATGAGGGAAGGGTTGATGCTGGATTTAGTGCTCGCAAATGAAGGAAGTTTTATTTATTTGTTACATTTTTATCCCACATTTTCCCACCTATTTGCAGGCTCAATGTGGCTTACATAGTACCATAAAGGCGTTCGCCAAGTCCAGTAGAGAAACAAATGCATGGTGTTGTTGTGGTCGATTAAGGTTCAGGCACAATGGGGATCGAAGACAGAAGAGGTTATATAGTGTCCATTACAAGCTTTGGTTTTGCTGTGTTGCAGAGTGTAGGCATTTATGTTGGGTCAGTATCCAATATCCGGGTGAGGCCCACCTACTTAATAGTGATAATCACACGAAATGGTTTGACATAAATGCAAAGGCAGAGAGCGGACACACAAAACTCAAAGTACTGAATTTCAGACATACTGATTTTGATAAAATGGGGGAACACCTAAGAAGGAGCTGTTGGCGTGGGAAGGCATAGGAGAAGTGGAAAATCAGTGGTCAAAGCTAAAGACTGCTATAAATATGGCGATTTATCTTTACACGAGGAAAGTAAACAAAAACAAGATAAACAGGAAGCCTATATGGTTCTCCAAACAAGTAGCTGAAAAAATAAGAGCAAAGGAGGCTTTGTTCAAGAAATACAAAAGAATGAAACAAGAGGATCATGGAAAAGATTATTGGATTAAACTCAAGGAAGCGAAGCAAGAAATGTAGTTAGCAAAAGCATGAGTGGAAGAAAAAATTGCTAAAGATGTTAAAAGAGGTGACAAGACCTTTTTCAGATATACTTGAGAAAGGAGAAAAGATAGGAATGGAATTGTGATACTGAAAGATAATGAGAATGGCTATGAGAAGAGTGGCGAGGATAAAGTGAACGTGCTGAGCAATTACTTCTCTTCGGCGTTCATGGAGAAAAATCCTGGTGAAGGACCGCGGTTGGCTGCCAAGTGAATATATGGGAATGGAGTGGATACTGCACCATTTACAGAAGAGTTTATAAACAGCTGGACAATCTGAAGGTGGACAAAGCTATGGGGCTAGATAAGATACATCCCAGGATACTGAGGGAGCTCAGGGAGGTCCTGGCGGAGCCGATTTATTTAATAGATCTTTAGAGACAGGATTGGAGACGAGGGGATGTGGTCCCTCTTCACAAAAGAGGAGACAGGGGAGAAGTGGGAAACTACAGACTGGTAAGTCTCATATTGATGGTAGGAAAAATAATGGAGTCGCTGGTGAATGAAAGGATAGTTAACTTTCTAGAAGCCAACAGATTACAGGAACCGAGGCAACAAAGGAAAATCCTGCCAAACAAATCTTATTGATTTCTTTGACTGGCTGACAAAGAACTGGATGAAGGACATGTGCTAGATTTAATCTACTTGGATTTCAGCAAAGCCTTTGATACGGTCCTCCACAGAAGACTTGTTAATTAACTGAAAGGGCTGAACTTGGGAGTGAAAGTGGTAAACTGGATAGGTAACTGGTTGACAGACAGGTAGCAGAGGTTGGTGGTAAATGGAATCCGCTCGGAGGATAGGAAGGTGAAGAAACAATGTGACAAGGCGACGGCCATGGCCAGAAGGAAGCTAGGCTGCATAGAGAGGGGTAAAACCGGCAGAAGAAAGGAGGTGTTGATGCTCCTCTACAAGTTGTTGGTGAGGCCCCACTTGGAGTATTGTGTTCAGTTTTGGAGGCCGTATCTTGCTAAAGATGTAAAAAGACTGGAAGCAGTGAAAAGAAAAGCTACAAAAATGGTATGGGATTTGCGTTGCAAACCATATGAGGAGAGACATGCTGACCTGAACATGTATACCTTGGAGGAAAGGAGAAACAGGGGTGACATGATACAGACGTTCAAATATTTGAAAGGTATTAATCCGCAAATGAACCTTTTTCGGAGACGGGAAGGCGGTAGAATTAGAGGACATGATTTGAGGTTGAAGGGGGGGCAGACTCAGGACTAATGTCAGGAGAGGGTAGTGGATATGTAGAATGCCCTCCCGCGGGAGGTGGTGGAGATGAAAACGGTAATGGAATTCAAACATGCGTGGGATAAACACGTACGTCTAGTAGCGCTTTAGAAATGATAAGTAGTAGTATAAACACAAAGGAATCCTGTTTAGAACGAATGGATCTACGGAATCTTAGCAGAGATTGGGTGCAACGCCGGTAACTGGGAAAAGTCCACAGACCATTATTAAAATGGGATTGGGGAAAATCCACTGCTTATTTCTAGAATGAGCAGCATGAAATATATTGTGTTGTTTTGGGCTCTTGCCAGGTATTTGTGACCTGGATTGGCCACTGTTGGAAACAGGATGCTGGGCTTGATGGAGCTTCAGTTTGTCCCAGTATGGCAAAGTACTTATTTTATCATCCTCACTTTAATATTCCCTTATCTCTTGTTTGTTCCGTCTGTCTGTCTGTCCTAATTAGATTGTAAGCTCTGTCAAGCAGGGACTGTCTCTTCATGTTCAAGTGTACAGCGCTGCGTACGTCTAGTAGCGCTTTAGAAATGATAAGTAGTAGTAGTAGTAAGATGTAATTCAGATACTATCTTGGGAGGAACTCTAGATGGGTACAACAAAACCATTCTATTGTTGAAAACCTTAGTATAAGATAGATTAGTTATAGAGCCTGAAGCTCACTCTGTGAGCTTTTAAGTTACTGCCACACAATAGGACACAATAGTGTCCTATTGTGGATTAAAAACTGGTTAAAAGATAGAAAAGAGAGAGTACGGTTAAATGGTGTCAGTATTCTCGATGGAGAAGGGTAGTTAGTGGGGTTCCCCAGGGCTCTGTGCTGGGACCGTGCTTTCTAACATATTTATAAATGGCCTAGAGATGGGAGTAACTAATGAGGTCATTAAATTTGCTGACGACACAAAGTTATTCAAAGTAGTTAAATCTCAAGAGGACTGTGAAAAATTACAAGAGAACATTACAAGACTGGGAGACTGGGCGTCTAAATGGCAGATGACGTTTAATGTGAGCAAGTGCAAAGTGATGCATGTGGGAAAGAGGAACCCGAATTATAGCTACGTCATGCAAGGTTCCACATTAGGAGTCACTGACCAAGAAAGGGATCTAGGTGTCGTCGTTGATGATACGTTGAAACCTTCTGCTCAGTGTGCTGTGGTGGCTACGTAAGCAAACGGAATGTTAGGTATTATTAGGAAAGGAATGGAAAACAAAAACGAGGACGTTATAATGCCTTTGCAACGTTCCATGGTGCGACTGCATCTCGAAAATTGTGTTCAACTCTGGTCACTGCATCTCAAAAAAGATATAGTGGAATTAGAAAAGATGCAGAGAAGGGCAACGAAAATGATAAAGGGGATGGGATGACTTCCCTATGAGGAAAGGCTAAAGCGGCTGGGGCTCTTCAACTTGGAGAAAAGACAGCTGAGGGGAGATATGATAGAGGTCTATAAAATAATGAGTGGAGTGGAACGGGTAGATGTGAAGCATCTGTATACGCTTTCCAAAAATACTAGGACTAGGGGGCATACAATAAAGATACAAAGTAGTAAATTTAAAACAAACTGTAGAACATTTTTCTTCACTCAACGTGTAATTCAACTCTAGAATTCGTTGCCAGAAAATGTGGTAAATGCAGTTAGCTTAGCAGAGTTTAAAAAAGGTTTGGATGGCTTCCTAAAGAAAAAGTCCAAAGACCATTATTAAATTGGACTTGGGGAAAATCCACTATTTCTGGGGATAAGCAGGATAAAATGTTTTGTACTTTTTGGTGATCTTGCCAGGTATTTGTGACCTGGATTGACCACTGTTGGAAACAGGATGCTGGGCTTGACGGACCTTTGGTCTGTCCCAGTATGGCAATACTTATGTACCAACAATAACAAGACCTTCCAGATTTGGTACTTCAGATAGCAGGAATAAATTGGCTCAAAAGGAGCTTTCATTGGGTGGTTAAGACTGTAGGGAACTTGAGGGGGGGGCTCGGACCCCTAATGTTTGCATGTTTAGAACACCTCTCTGAATAATGAAACAAGGGTTACCTGTAAGATTTATTTCACCCCCCCCCTCTAATTATTCTGTGTGCTATTTTCAATCCTTGCCAACTAGCTCAGACTGCAGGGTGGCTTTGTGAAATTGTGCAAGGACAGCCATGTGAACTACACTCCTCCAGACTAGGCTGGACCCAAAAACATGTTTACGCATTTAGCGTGATTTGTTGGGCAAGCGATGGGAGAAGGGGAAGTGGGCCCTTCACTGAAACACAGATGTGTGTGGGTGTGGAGATGGTTATAGAAGATCTTGGGGAGGGAGGTGCGTCACGAAAATGGAAAAAAAAAAAATGTTTCTTCTATATTTTTGCTGACCAACGTTAAGGTCATGTCTAAGGCAAGTTACAGAATTTACTGATTGTGATCTTTGTTACAGGCTTTTAGTAGATACGTATATGCATACAGAATGCTCTAATGTAATTAAGATAACTTTAATAGCTATTTAGATTTATATTAATCTTTGGGTCAAGGTTTCCTGTGTTTCACACAGTTTGAAAACACATTATATTTAGATAGTGAAAAGGGGAAGTTGGGAACAGTCTGCTAGCTCAACCACAGGTCAGCTTGTACAGCAAAAAAACAAACAACCAAAAAAAAACTTAGTTATAGTTTGGATATGTGATACAAAAAAAAACTGCTGAAATAGCATGAGGTGGGGGGCATGGAATCTTTGACAGAAGGTATGGTGGGAGAGAAGTTTCTAGTAGGTAGATGGAAGATAGCATGACATTCAGGCTCATTTTCAAAAGAGGACGCCCATCTTTCGACACAAATCGGAAGATGGACGTCCTCCTCACAGGGTCGCCCAAATCAGTATAATTGAAAGCCGATTTTGGGCGTCCCCAATTGCTTTCCGTCGCAGGGACAACCAAAGTGCATGGGGCGTGTCGGAGACATAGCAAAGGCGGGACTTCGGCGTGCCTAACACATGGACATCCTCGACCCATAATGGAAAAAAAAAAGGGTGTCCCTGATGACCATTTGGACGACTTTACCTGGTCCTGTTTTTCTTACGACCAAGGCACAAAAAGGTGCCTGACCAGATCACCATCAGAGAGAATCGGGGATCACCCCGCCTTACTCCTCCAGTGGTCACTAAACCCCTCCCACCCTCAAAAAACATCTTTAAAAATCTTTTGTGCCAGCCTCTATGCCAGCCTCAAGTGTCATACTCAGGTCCATCGCAGCAGTATGCAGGTCCCTGGAGCAGTTTTAGTGGGTGCAGTGCACTTCAGGCAGGCAAACCCAGGTCCATCCCCCCCCCCCCCCACCTGTTATACTTGTGGTGGTAAACGTGAGCCCTCCAAAACCTACCAGAAACCCACTGTACCCACATCTAGGTGCCCCCCTTCACCCCTTAGGGCTATGATAGTGGTGTACAGTTGTGGGTAGTGGGTTTTGGGGACGGGTTAGGGGCTCAAGGTAAGGGAGCTATATTCCTGGGAGCAATTTATGAAGTCCACTGCAGTGCCCCCTAGGGTGCCCGGTTGGTGTCCTGGCATGTCAGGGGGACGAATGCTGGCTTCTCCCACGAACAAAGGGCTTGCATTTGGTCGTTTCTGAGATGGGCGTCCTTGGTTTCCATTATCGCCGAAAATCAGAAATGACCAAGTCTAGGGACGACCATCTCTAAGGACAACCTAAATGTCAAGATTTGGGCGTCCCCGATCGTATTATCGAAACAAAAGATGGATGTCCATCTTGTTTCGTTAATACGGGTTTCCCCACCCCTCCACCGGGACGTTTTGTGAGGACGTACTCAGCAAAACTTGGGCGTCCCTTTTGATTATGCCCCACCACGTGACTCAGGGTCAGGTGGGGTAGCATAACTGCTATTCTAAGAATTAGGGTATGAACTAAATTGATAGAAGTCAGATATGGATGGAATAGGAAGGTAGATGATTGATTAGTGGAATATGGTAAGATGGTAATTAGTATATATACTGTATAAATATGAGTGACAGACTAGTGTTCAGGGGGCTTTCTTGTTCCCAAGGACGTGAACTGGCCTGGAGACAAGGGGGGTTTCTCTAATCATTTCTTTTCTGTATTTCAGACTTGCAATAGCCTCTGCTTGAGATATCTACTTGTTTCTAGAATAAACCTTTCTTTTTATTTCACTTCTGAGTATTATTTGTTTTATTAGTGTAAGAAACAAACCAAAGAATGTGTGTGTTCCAGCAATAGTCAGTTGAGGTAAGCTCTCATGAGGGTGACTGTCCAATGTGTGATAATCATAAGCAGACCCCAATAGACCTATACTGAGGTCTCATGACACTGTGGGTGGCTTGATGGGAGGCTTCAATAGAAGCAAGCCCCCACCTAAATTAAAGAACTAAAGGATGCACCGAGATGTATTTACCATCCATATTATCACAAGCTTCAACTGATCTAAGGTGTACCCTGAGTTGTCTTGAGACCTAAGAGATACAAAAGGTACTCAAGCATTTTCTTTTTTGCTTGCACAAGAAAAGGGGTCCAAGGCATTTCCAGTCACATCAGACGGCAAACCTCTTCCATTTAAAATGGTAAAGCCTTCTAGCAGAATCTCTTCTGGAACCTGGCAAGACTTGAGTAACATTGCCAGGAAAAGTTCAGAGAAACTATTGCTAACCTCTCAACATTCAAGCTGTGAGGGCTAAAGACTTGATGTTGGGATACAGCATTCCCTGTTCTTGACCAGTGCCAGGAAACAATCCTGTCTCATTCAGCTTCTAACAGAGATCCAGCAGAAGTTAGAACCAGACCTACCTCAGCCAATAGGAGGCTATGAGAATCATGGTTCCCCAATCTTGCCCAAGTTTCTGAAGAGTTCTTGTAAATTAGAAGAATCAGAGGATAAGCATTCAGAAGACTTTCCCTCAATTAAGCAGAAAGGCCCCTGAAGCCAGTTTGCTATGTATCCCCCCATTCTGGAACAGAACTGAGCTACTTTCTTGCTGAATGAAGTGGCAAAAAGATCTATTGATGGGGTGCCCTGTGTAATATTCTTATTCTTTTGTGGTGAAGATACTCAGTAAACAGTTTAAACGAGGAGGTTTAAACACCTGCTCTTGAAAAATCTTGCAGTTGATTCTGTTGTCCAAAGACCACTCATGAGGAAGGAGGACTCTCAATTTATCTGCAAGGATGTTTTCCTTGCCTGCCAAATATGTGGTCCTGAGGGAAAGCCAAAAAGGAGTGACTTCTCTTTGTTTGCTGAGAAGACTGTTGTTCCTTCTCTCCTTATGTGGTCCCAAGGAACATTCTATGATAGAAACACTTCCATATTCTGACAGTCTCCAAACATAGCAGTTATGATCCTGTTCCTCTATGATTGTTCACAAAAGACACATGTGGCTACCTGATTGTCTGATTAAAAAAGAATAGCTTTGTTAGGATAAATCTCTGAAAGTCCTTGGAGAGTTCCAAATTGTCCTTAGCACTAGAAAGTTTATCTAGTGAAGTTGTTCCTGAGCATACCACACACCCTAGGTGAGAAACCCTTCTACATCAGGTCCCCAACCTAGCTTGGAACATCAAAGAGTTGCTTGAATTTAAGGGCTCTGAAAAATGGAACTCCTTTCATTAGGCTGAAATGAATTGTCCACCAGGACAGTGAGCCCTGGAGAGGAATGGCAATAGTTATGTCCTAAAGATTTCTAGTGGCTTGAGTCCCCTGGGTGGTTAAAGTCCATTAGGCCTGCCTCAAATGAAAGCATGCCAAGGGCGTCACATGGATGCCACGTAGCCCTAAAACCTCAGCATTTGACTTCTGAATTTCCTCCACAATGGATACTAGTGAGGTGATCTTTTGCTGTGGAAGAAAGGCAGAAGCTTGTGTCGTGTCTAGCAAGGCTCCATTGAACTCCAATTGTCAAGTCAGGCTCAAATTAAATTTGAGATAATTTATGACGAATCCTGGTAACTCCAGTACCCAAATGGATAAGCTCTCGATAAATTTCCCCTTCTCAAGATGTGTAATTTACCAGTCAATCATCCAGTAGGGAAACAAATGCAGCCACAACTTGCGCAGATATGCTGCTACACCTGCTAAGCATTTTCTGAACATGCGAGGAATTAACATGAGGTCAAAAGGCAGAACGCAGTACTCGGATTGCTGTTTCCCCCATGATGAATCACACATACTTCATGTGACATAGATGTATCTATATATGGGTATATGCATCCTTCAAGTCTAGAGAACACAGTCAATCCCTTATTTGGAGATGTGGTATTAGGAAGCCTAGGGAAACCATCCTAGTTTTTGCTTAACGAGAGATTTGATCAGAGCCTTAGGTCTAGGATAGGATGAAATCATTAGAACTTGAGCGTTGCCATACTAAGACAGACCGAAGGTCCATCAAGCCCTGCATCCTGTTTCCAACAGTGGCCAATCCAGGTCCCAAGTACCTGGCAAGATCCCAGAACAGCAAAACAGATTTTATGCTGTTTATCCTTGAAATAAGCTGTGGATTTTCCCAAGTCTATCATAATAATGGCTTATGGACTTTTCTTTTAGGGAATTAGCCAAACCTTTTTTAAACCCTGTTAAGCTAACTGCTTTTACCACATTCTCTGGCAACACATTCCAGAGTTTAATTACACACTGAGTGAAGAAATATTTTCTCTGGTTTGTTTTAAATTTACTACTCAATAGCTTCATTGCATGCCCCTTAGTCCTAGTATTTTTGGAAAAGAGTAAACAAGCAATTCAGTTCTACCCATTCCACTCCACTCAGTATTTTACAAACCTCTATCATATGTCCCTTCAGCTGTCTCTTCTCCAAGCTGAAGTGCAGTAGCCACTTTAGCCTTTCCTGATAGAGAAGTCGTCCCATCCCCTTTATCATTTTTTGTCACCCTTTTCTGTACCTTTTCTAATTCCTCCTGTCTTCCTGATCACAAAAAGATATTTGGACTAAAATCCGTGCTCTCTTTGCTGTGGTGGAATGGGTTCGACTGTGTAGGCCTATAAGAGAGGAAAGAGTTCCTTGCAAGTGCAGCAATGTGAAAAAGTACCCCCCCCCCCCCCCATGTCCCCTATTATTGCATATGTGTCACACTGAGTGGTTTCTGACCTTTAAACAAAATGTAATATTACACAATAGGAATCTGAGTAAACACAATGCAGTTCTTACATCACCATTTAAAGAACAAATTTAGCCAACACTCATACTGCCCATGATAAAAAGTAACTGCTCCTTTAGTTACTCAAACTGACAAAATTTAATTGATAATTAGAATCAGTTGACTGAACACAGCCAGGCTTGATTGCAGTTACCCTGCTGAATCTAAACCTTAGGTTATAAGCTGATCATAAATGACTAAATCAGTGGTTCCCAAACTTTCAGTTCAAGGCACCCTTAGAGTCTGAGAAATATTTTGCTTCACCCCCCACACACAGGTCTCCACCCCCCCCCCCCCCCCCCCCACACACACACACACCGGTCTCTACTGCCCCCCTCACCCGCTTCACATCATGTCTATTAGTTCTCTCTCTCTCTCCCATGGACCATCACTCCCTTCCCTCCACCCCTATGTCCAACATTTCTCCCTCTCTGGCCCCTCTCCCCTTAGCATCTCACCCTCCCCTTGAATCCCATATACAAGATTTCACCCCTTCCTCCCCCTCATGTCCAACACTTATGCCCCTCATTCCTCCTGCAGCATCTCTCCTTCCCTCCACCACCCCACCCACAATTCTCCCTCTGTTTGAATGGGTCCCTGGCAGTGGCAGCAATTCCAACATGGTGCCTGTTGCTAACCCAGAAGCCTCACCCTCGTTTCATGATTTTTTTAAACTTGCCGTCAGGATTAATTGTGCTTACCTTTATCTCCTTCTCTCTGCTAGCTGTGTACAAAATCTTTCTCACTGATGGAAAACCACTGCTTTCCTGCCACACATGGCTGGGGCAAGCTACCAAACGCAGATCAGCTGTGATTGGTCATCAGAGCCTGTCTGGCGCCTAAAAGGGTGATCCTCATTTGGAAACGAAGAGCCTCACTCCTTGCTTCCCAATCAGGATTGCACTTCTAGGAGCCAGACAGGCTCCATGACCAATCACAGCTGAGCTGTGATCGGTAGCTTGTCCCAGCTGTGTAGATGTCCTGCAACTCCGTACAACTTTGTTTAAATATGTTGACATTAAATGATGTCCCAACACTTGCCTGTGAACTTCCCATCTGCCCCTGGCACCTCTGTGAGTTCGCCACGGCACACTGGCGTGCCGTGGCGCACAGTTTGGGAAACTCTGAACTAAATAAATATTGAACATTACCATAAGAGTTATGTAGTCACCAAAATGTTTATGCACAAATTTACTTAAAATTTTTTATACTGCACACTCCAAAAGTTCTCAGCAATTTACAAAATGCACATAACATGGCACGATCAAAAGAAATTCCAGAAGAGGTGAGAAAAAAAGTTGTTGAAATACATCAGTCTGGAAACTAGCTATTTGACACACTCTGCCGTTATCTCTCAGTGGTAATGATATTTCCTCGTTGGTTATATGTATTGTGACAGTTACCCTTGTGTATCATGTAACGGGATCATAAACTTCGCCGACAGGCTCTTACTCATGTCTGCTTGGGGGGGGGGGGGGGGGGGTAAAAAAAAATTAAACTACAGCACTTGTGAAGAAACAGTGTGTTTTAAGCCTGTAAAATGTATTAGAGATTTTCCTGTCTCAAATATATTTCTCCTGCATGTTTATGCTTAAAGCTGTTACAAAGGACCAACTTCTCTTTATTTTGATTGGCGTACGGATGGTGGGAGGTGCCTGTGGTAATGTGGCCAGTTTTTGTTTGAAACTTGACTGTTCTGGGCTCTGATTGGCCTGGAGTTTGAAATTACCCAGCAGTTGCAGGCTGTTGCTTCAGTTTCAGCCTGGGAGAAGGACAGAGATCTCTCTTTTGCTGAAGCTCTGTGAACAGATATATGTTCTGATCTCCACAGATACTGATTAGCCAGTATGCAAATGTTTCGTTAGTGTTATAATTGATCCATTTTTCAGTTACTTGTCGGGTTGACATCTGGAATACACATTTAGCCAAGACCTTACAGAAAATGGCACTACTAAAAAAAAAGTCTTATGCCCCACTCACAAACGCTCATCTTGGTTTTCTACAGAACTTCAGACATCTTAATTTGAAGGACGGAAACTGAAAAGGAGATTGTGCAAATCTCACCTGGATGAAGACAGGCTGAACTGTAGGAAGCATACGACAAAGTAACGCCAAACCTTAACAGTAACAAAAAAAACCAATATTTCTCTCAATGCACTGCACAGGCTGCCAATTCAACCAAGCAGTTGTTCAGTATAGTAAACAGCCCACTGCAACCACCACAACAGAACCAGCTTGCCCAGTCTAAATTGTGAACTGCAATAATTTTGCTGCATACTTTGCCACCAAAATTAAACGTCTCCGCCAGGATCCAGCTGCAGAAATTAAAGATGGAGATGGAAATGGCTCACATCCAAAGCTACAGCCCAACCCTGTGCCAAGACCCAACTTGTCTTTGCAGTTTGATGATCTTCGAGGTGACATAGATGGATATCTAACTGCCTTTGAAAAAATTTGCCGCCTCATTGAGATTCCTCAGAAAGACTGGGTGCGCTATCTCGGAGGAAAGCTCACTGGTAGAGCACTTGAGGCATTCCAAGGACTGTCCATGGAGACATGCTCCCAGTTTGAGGAAGTGTGCAAAGCTTTGCTGAACTATTATGCCATTACCAGGGGCGTATCTGGACTCCTGCGGTAGGGGGGGCCAGAGCCAGAGGGAGGGGGCACATTTTAGCCCCCCCCCCCCGCCGCCGCTGCCGCCGCCGAGCCCCCACCGCCACCAATGACTCTCTCCACCCCCCTCCCGCCGCCAACCCTCCCCCGCTGCCGTTCTTACTTTTGCTGGCGGGGGACCCCAACCCCCGCCAGCCGAGGTCTGCTTCCACCTGCCGCTGCCATAAAAACTTCTTCTTCAGCCGGCGGGGGACCCCAAACCCCCGCCAGCCGCCCCGCGGTGTTTAAAATTCATCTTCGGCCACTGTGGCCGTGCTGCTGTGATAGGCGCTGTTGAAATCCACTTCGGAGTCTGATGGGGTCCTGGGGGGCTGCTTAGTTCCTGACATAATAGAGGGAGCTACTGAAGCAGGGAGACCGCCGTCTGGAACGGAGATGTTCAAAACCTCCATGGCCCACACTATCAGAGCTAGTAGCTCTTCCTGGCAGAACAAACGTGCTGCTGTGGGATCATTTCCCCCTTCTGAGGCCAATTTGCCCTCTTCTCAGGAATCTGACTGGGCCAGATGGGAAACTCCTGACAATTGGCCATCATCTACCTCCGAACACACACTGATATAGCATCCAGGCCTCACGGGTCAATAAGCGGACTCTTGGCCACTAAAGGAGGAGAGGCAGCTACTTCCTCCGGAGGTGCCACTGAGGAGGTTCCCCCGGATCTCTTAAGGAGAAACGCCTTATGCATAAAAAGCACAAAATCCGGGGAAAACTGCATGTCATCTGCCTCCAAGTCCCTGCCTCCCGTCTGAGAAGCAGAAAATGCTGCTGAAGCTGCAGTCCCTGCCACCATCACCTCCCCTCGCTCTGAGAGGAATCCAAAATGACGCTGAATGAGTCTAGTCCTGGAGCAGCAGCGCGGGGCATGGGGTGCGATGCGTCCGAAGAAAATGAAGCCCCCCCCCCCCCCACTGTCTCCCATGCCCGGAGGTACACACACCATATCCGCCGGCTGGTGGGAACATGCGCCGGGAGAGGAGGCCGCGGTGGACAACGCTAGCAGCGCCTGCAAAATGGCGCCAAAATCATCTGCCACCGGGCAGGAAGAAGCAGGCCTGGAATTTGTAAACAAAGGCGCTGCCGACTCCGCGCCGAGAAATGAGCGGTCCCGCGCCTCTGAAACTCGCTCTCCAGCCAAGGAGCTGTGAGGGCAGGTTCAGCATGCTGCTCTCCGGCTCCCACACCGGGAGCAACGTTTAACTGTCTCTGAGGGAACTGCCATGTGCTTCAGTCGAAGTACCAGGGCTACCCCCCCCCCCCTCCCCAGAAACGAGGAACTTACCCCAACAAACCATTCAGCTAGAACGAAGCCCTTCCTTCTGTGAGTGCCACGCTGACAAAAAATAAAATCTTTATTTTGTTTTTTATTTAAAAGACTCACGTGAGGCTGCAAAAAAGTGGGATTCTCGTGGGGGGGGGGGGGGGAGGAAGAGAGGGACCTGGCACCACCAGGTGTACCCTGCTCACCACCGCAGTGAGCCCTTCACCCCCTAAGGCACGCTCAACTCGGCCCAAGGGAACGGGTGAGCAGCCCAGGAGTTATGACCCTCCACCTGCTACACAGAGAGAATACTGAGGTTTAGGTGGCTACACATGACCACATATAGTGGACCTCGGAAGTTCTCTAGCTTCACCTGCTGGCAGAGGGACATAACCCACCAGTCTCTGGATTGATCTGTGGGACGCTATGGAATCAAGAATTACAATAATAATAATTATATATATATATATATATATATATAAAATGGAGTACAAGCAATTTCAACAGAACAATGATTACAGTGATAAATCAAGTATGTTTTCAGTTTTCTTCGAAACCTCATATAGTTTTCTCTGCCTCATACAGTTTTTTCTGTCCTAATCTGAAGATAAAAAGTATTCCATAGTGGTACAGGAACAACTGAAAATATAGGGGGACAAAAGTATAAGTTGTTCATACAATCGTGAAGAGAAACCAAACAAGGCTCTAGAGACCAAATTCATCAGCAACTCAGGAGCATTACCGTAAATAATTTTGAAAAAGTAAACTGCCTGTTTAAAACAATATATGATTGTTTACCCCAGAAACCAATGTAGTTTTATTATACAATCAGACCCCCTCCCTCTGAAAACCTATAGAGTCTGTTTTGAATAAGATGGAGCTTTCTTAGATGTTTAGAAACTATGCCTAGAAAAAGGACATTAGAGTAATCCAAATGTGGCATTATCATTTGGACCAAAAGCCCAAATGCTTTTTGCTTAAATAAAAGATCTTATTAACCGCAGCTGTCTTAATCTAAAGATTGTTTTTCACCACAGATGATTAATTTGGGAATCATATGTCAAGAGGAGTCAAGAATCACACCCAGCACTCTAGACTCAGACTCAACCAATAATGATTTCTATCAGTCAAAATTATGGAGGAAGGTAAAACTAAGTCTGGAGTTTTAAACCAAAGGACCTTTGTCTTATTTGGACTTAATTTTAACTTATTAGAAAATGCCCATTCCTGGATTATATTTCTTCCAGATAAAACAAAATTAGATAGTCGAACAGCGCTGGTGAAATACATAGCCGGCGATGTATTTTGGCGATGCCGCAAACAGCTGGCCAGACCCATATTTTTGAAAAAGATGGCCAGCAATCTTTTGTTTCGATAATACGGTTCTGGCCAGCCAAATGCCTTGGATTTGGCCGGGGTTTGAGATGGGCGGCTTCGTTTTTTAGCGATAATGGAAAGTTATGTCGGCCATCTCAAACCCCGGCCAAATCCAAGGCATTTGGCCGTGGGAGGAGCCAGCGTTTTTAGTGCACTGGCCCCCCTGACATGCCAGGACACCAACCGGGCTCCCTAGAGGTCACTGCGGTGGACTTCAGAAAAGCTCCCACGTGCATAGCTCCCTTACTTTGGGAGCTGAGCCCCCCAACCCCCCCCCCCCCCCCCCAAAACCCACTAGCCACAAATGTACTGCACCCACTAAAACTGCTCCAGGGACCTGTTTACAGCCTCTAGGACTTATTGCTGCTGTATAACTTCGGCACACCAGTTCACACCTGAAGACTAATCTCTTTGAAAAAGTCCTTTATTTGAATAAGCACGTTTACTCACAGTTAACTGCAGATCAGAGGTTGTACCCCACTGGCAAAGAGTCCCCTGGTACTAAGATTAGCAGTAGGTCAGAGCTGGCACAATGGTGTACAATGCCCTCTTTCAGCACCATTCAAGGTAAGAACTACGTTCTCTAACGTGGGTAACACAGGAAAGAGAACTAAAACTGGCTTACAAAAATGGCCACTACCGCATGGACTACAACAGGAAACAAAACAGGGCACACTCTGACCCAGTAAGCAGGGGGAAAGCACCAGGGGAGTAGAGCCTACCAACTACCAATACCTACACCCACCACAATGCATTGCTGATGTGACTCTGCAGTGCAAATAACAGAAAACGTGTCACACCACAAGCAGGAAAAGGCTGTCGGAGGACAGAACACATTCTGCTGTCATGTAGGTGGGTAAGGCATTTGAGGCTGGCATACAGGCTGGAAAAAAAAGTGTTTAAAGTGGGTTTTTTTTGGTGGGAGGGGGTTAGTGACCACTGGGGGAGTACGTGGAGGTCATCTCCGCTTCCTTCCGGTGGTCATGTGGTTAGTTTGGGCACCTTTTTGAGGCTTGGTCGTGAAAATAAAAGGACCAAGTAAACCCGGCGAAATACTGCTTGACGCCGTATTTTGTTTTACATTATCGGCGAAAGCCGGCTATCTGGTAGCCACGCCCATACCCGCCCATGTCCTGCCTTTGCTTTGCCGCCGACACGCCCCTTTAAACTTTCGCCGGCAAGGCGACGGGAAAGCGGCGATGCTGTCAAAAAAAAGCAGCTTTCGATTATACCGATTTCGCCGCTTTTCCGAGATGCCGGCCATCTCCTGATTTGTGTCGGGAAATGGCCGGCGATCACTTTCGATTATGAGCTGGATTATGTCATCAGCATAAAATAAAAGCAATTTGCTAAAATTCAGCTTGATCTTACTTAAGGAGGCCATAAAAAGATTAAAAAGCATCGGAGAGAGTGATGATCCCTAGAAAATTCTACATCCCAGTGACCAAAACGGAGATAGAACTTTAGTTTCACGTACACCTCCTTCCCCAAATGTAAAAGTTTTTTTTTTAATTATATAAAATAATCAAACCATCACATTTTGTGGTGTGGATATTTCGACCAGCCCTGAGCACTGTGGAGGGAAGGAAGATATTTATTTATGCAGTAACCCCTGCTGACCACAGTATGACACTCAGATGAGTGCCCTAGAACAATGCTTCTCAATCCTGTCCTGGGGGACCTCCAGCTAGTCAGGTTTTCATGATATCCACAATGAATAATATGCATGAAAGAGATTTCTATGCCTATTACCTACTTCCATTATAGGCAAATCTTCCTCATGCATATTCAATGTGGATATCCTGAAAACTTGACTAGCTGGAAGGACAGGTTTGAGAACCACTGCTTTAAAACACTCCAGCCTTCAGGTGAGCAAGGGCTCCTCAACTACCTGAGCCAATCGTTCAGGATGGGGACAGAGGAAAGAAAAAATTCTGGCACAGAAAAATTTAGTGTAGTCCAGAAGAAGAAACTCCAGGACTTGAGAAATGCATTCAGATATCTTAGAAAATAAAAAAATAAAAATATGGCCAAGCTGAGCTGCACCGCTCTACCCCAACAAATCAGTTTAGCTCATACTTCTGAAGCAAAAATCAAGTATTCCCAAGGCCCAGGTGATTTGCCTCTCTACAGCTTCAAATATATAATACAATTGTCAGGATAACTGTTAGAACTTCAAGAACTTATTTGGAGGATGGTACTGTACCTTCATAAAGAGCTCCGTTTTGTTCTTGCTCTGCTGCTTTCAGGAACAATTCTCTTGCCTGCTAAATAAAATTACAGAAACAGAGTTTGGCTTTGGAAAAGCAGTTGAAAAAGCATACAAACTAGATGATGAAAAGCATATGTATAGAAATGCAACATTCAGGTCTACTGGGACAGCATAGTTTCATATCAATTTGTGTATCAAACACGAGCCACAGCATTACATTGAGAGGATGAAGTCCAAAAAAAAAAAAAGAGTAAAGCACTATCTTCCCAACTGCCAATGTATGTATCATAATATCCTATAATTTCTCCCCCTATAACCCTCAACACAAAGATTATCAACAAGAGAACATTACAGCATCAAGGAACTATAACTAGTAAAAAAACCTTGTCACTACTGTATGGCAGTAGTTCCCAAACCTGGTCCTGGAGGCACCCCAACCGGTCAGGCTTTTGGGATATCCACAATGAATATTCATATACTACCTACTGAGGTCTCTCTCTCTTTATCGAGGTTACACAATACTTTAACTATTTTGCCACAAAGTAACCACTCTAATATATTATATTGCTTATATAAATTTTAATTTCATATTCTTGTAAGCCTATGGCTCATCCTTATTATACATCAGTTTTTACCATGAATTATCAATACCTATTTTCTCCTAATCACACATGCACTCATATCATCCACTCATCCCTTAATCAAATATAGTCTAACCTAATAACTCTCTTGGTTCAATGAACATATACACAGTTACACAAGTCCATGAATAAGTCCACACACAAGGCATGAAATAACAGACTCAATATATTCTTCAATGCAACCTAATAGGTGCTCTAGTCCTTTTGTCAATTCCAATTTCTGTTCACTCTTTGAATCTTCTGAACCGTCTGTTCTTCAGTTATATCTTAAATCTCTATTAGGTGGTTAAACAGCAGCTTGGTGTAAATGTTCTTCAATTATCTACATGCCTTATTGTCCAATCATATCATGTTGGAATACATATGACTCATCTCATCCCGGTCTCGTGTGGTGCTTCAATTTAAAACTTTATAATTCGTACTTCACAAATACTGTGTAGTGTCTCCGCTTATGGGTTTAATCACAGCTATGCAACCATCTTTCAACACCGTCAAACCCAACGCACTCGTAGCGTTTCACTCAAAGGCATCATCATGGGTTTAACTTCATAATTTATTTCAGCAGTGAATATTCATGAGATAGACTTGCATGCACTGCCTCCACTGCATGCAAATCTCCCTCATGAATATTCATTGTGGATATCCCAGAAACCTGATTGGCTAGGGTGACTCCAGGATCAGGTTTGGGAACCACTGCTGTATGGCAATGGTTTCCAAACTGGGGGTAAGTACACCAAATGGGGTCATATTACCAGCAAATAGAGTCACAGAAACAGGGCTGCTCCCCCTCCCTCAGTGACCTAAGTGTGGTAATCAGCAATGCAATCATGGTTTATGAATGGATTTCCTATTAAACCTGAAGTCCATGCAGAGGATAGGGGTCTGTAAATGCACAGGCCCTGTGCTGAATGCTGCTGTTACTGCTGCTTTTAGGCCTTGGATAAGTGGAGGGGTTTGGAAGGTGAAGAAAAGGAAATCTATGACGGGAGTGGGGGAGCACAATGGAGGTCTGCTATTTTATTTTCATCATTGTCTGAGATTCACAGTTTTTAAGTGCTAAAATGGGGTCATATTGGATATAAATTTGAGAAGCACTGCTATGTGGAATAGAGGAGTAGTGTAATGGTTAAAGCAGATAAGTCAATGTTGAAATCCCACTTCACTCACTTCCATTCCTTGTAACTTCCTCGAGTGTCCCCTAGTCTTTCTACTTTTGGAAAGAGTAAAAAAAAATCAATTTACTTCTACCCCTTCTACACCACTCAGGATTTTATAGATCTCAATCATATCTCCCTTCATCCATCTCTTTTCCAAGCTGAAGATCCCTAACCTCTTTAGCCTTTCCTGATACAAGAGGAGTTCCATCCCCTTTATCATTTTGGTTGCTCTTCTTCTTTGAAGCTTTTCTAATTCCGCTATATCTTTTTAGAGATACGGCGACCAGAACTGAACGCAATACTCAAGGTGCAGAAGCAGCATGGAGTGATACAAAGACATTATAGTATTTTCGGTTTTATCCCTTTCCTAATAATTCCTAGCATCCTGTTTGCTTTTGGCCGATGCCACACATTGAGCAGAAGATTTCAGCGTATTATCTACACCATCACCTAGATCTTTTTCTTGAGTGCTGACCCCCAAGGTGGACTCTAGCATCAGGAACTATGATTTGGATCATTCTTTCACCTTGCATTTGTCCACTTTAAATTTCATCTGCCATTTGGATGCCCAGTCTTCCAATTTCCTAAGATCTTCCTACAATATTTCATAGTCCGCGCATGTTTTAACAACCTTGAATAGTTTTGTATCATCTGTAAATTTAATCACCTCACTTGTCATTTCGATTTCCATATCATTTATAAATATGTTAAATAGCACCGGTCCCAGTACAGATCCCTGCGGCACTCACTGTTCACTCTCCTCCATTGATAATGTACATTAACAAAGCAAGTTGTGTGCTTAGTTTATTTGTTACATTTGTATCCCACGTGTTCCCACCTATTTGCAGGCTCAATGTGGCTTACACAGTACCGTAAAGGCCCCATAGACAACAAATGGAGCGTGTGTTAACATGCATTAATATCCATTAATAAATCAATACTTTAGATTGTAAGCTCTCTTCAACAGGGAAATAAAAAAAATATAGAGTCTCACTTATCCAATGCTCTGGATTCACGACATACCACAGTGACTATTACTACTACATCACAGCACTATCTTTAAGAAGCAAGCGGATTTCTCTTTCCCAATATCACTTTTAGTTAAAAGACAGCAGTGCTAGATAAGATTCTTGGGCACAAAATTTTCAACTCTTTTTTACTGCTTCCTCTTTTAAAACATGTGTTTAATATACTTCCAATTTATCCCTCATCCACTTTTTCTGTATTATCCAACTTTTCAATTATCTAACAACTTGTTGGTTCCGATTAAGTCAAGATAATTGAGACTACTGTAATAGGCATGTAACTGCCTTGAGGTTGATTAGGAAAGGTGAGGAATCAATTTAAAACACAAATCAATTTGTTCACTAATAAATTATGTTCCCAGCATTAAGTAACATTAGAAGTATAGAGTTTCTCAGTCAGTTTGGGAGGTATGGGGGGTGAACGGCACCTCTTGGAATCCTATATTTGGAGTAGGGTTTTTTTTTTTTTTTTCCACCTTTCAAATATTTATTGGAATAAAATACACAATTTATCAGTTTAACATTTTTTAGCTAGTAGAGTACAGAAGAGAAAGGAAGGCTTGTAATATATGTTGAGAATGTTTATAATAGGATCTACTTGATGCAATTGTTTTTAAATCAAGGTATTTTATACTGTTCATGAGACAATCACAAAAGTTATCTCCCTCAATTGTTTTGATTTAACAATAACAGATGGTAAGGGCATTAACAACTGTCACTCCCTGATGTTTGAGATCATTATTGCTGTGTAGCATGATTGACGAGTGCAGGTAAAACAGACACTATTTACACTCTCCTTGTGTTAAAATGGCACTGAAATGTCTGATTAACATGTGGGTTATGAATTAACCAACTGAGAAGCTCTATGTGATCTGTTTTTTTTTTAATTCTTTTTTATTCTTTTCAAAAGTTAACAATTACATGCTTCTTTAAATCTCCATTATACACCACATTTGAATATTATTAACTTCAAACATTTATAGTAACATCTTTTGCTATTACCCCCCTATTCCTGTCCTCCCCACCTCAGCAGTATAGTGTATAAACCCTCTATATTCCTCGCCATTGTTCGTATGGGTGCCATACTTTCTGGAACTTCTGGAGCTGTCCCTTGCGCAGAGCTGTTTATTTCGACATTTGGTAAAGATAAAGCATTCTGCCCTCCACCACTTGCATATTGGGAACCTCCTTCTGCCGCCAGGCTTTGGCCAGTGCCAATTTCGCTGCCCCAAAGAGATGGATGGCCAACCTATGGCTGTGTACCGGGGTCTTTCCCGGTCGTACATGTAGTAAGCAATGTATGGCTTGACATGGGTATTCTGTCTGTGTCATTTCTTGTGTCTTTCCTAAAATCTCTGTCCAAAATGTGCGAACCTTTGGGCATTCCTACCAAATGTGCCAAAATGTTCCTCGCTCTCCACACTCTCTCCAGCAATCTGTTGAGATCTGTGGATAGAATTTTTGCAGTCTGACCGGGGTATAGTACCATCTATATAAAATTTTGTATCCATTTTCTACTAGTGGCAGGGCAATGGACGGTTTCAGCAAATGTCTAAAGCTACTTTCCACCACTCCCTTGTATATTGTGTATGAAGCATTTCCTCCCAACGCCCCATATAAAAGTCTTGGGGCGAGGAGAGAAGCAGCAGAGCTTTATAGAGTCGGGTTATGCTACCCCTTCCACCTCCAATAGCCCGTTCCATCCCTGTTTCTGCCAATTCCAGCTCATCTCTTGCTCGCCTAAGAATATACAGTGGGGGAAATAAGTATTTGATCCCTTGCTGATTTTGTAAGTTTGCCCACTGACAAAGACATGAGCAGCCCATAATTGAAGGGTAGGTTATTGGTAACAGTGAGAGATAGCACATCACAAATTAAATCCGGAAAATCACATTGTGGAAAGTATATGAATTTATTTGCATTCTGCAGAGGGAAATAAGTATTTAATCCCTCTGGCAAACAAGACCTAATACTTGGTGGCAAAACCCTTGTTGGCAAGCACAGCGGTCAGACGTCTTCTGTAGTTGATGATGAGGTTTGCACACATGTCAGGAGGAATTTTGGTCCACTCCTCTTTGCAGATCATCTCTAAATCATTAAGAGTTCTGGGCTGTCGCTTGGCAACTCGCAGCTTCAGCTCCCTCCATAAGTTTTCAATGGGATTAAGGTCTGGTGACTGGCTAGGCCACTCCATGACCCTAATGTGCTTCTTCCTGAGCCACTCCTTTGTTGCCTTGGCTGTATGTTTTGGGTCATTGTCGTGCTGGAAGACCCAGCCACGACCCATTTTTAAGGCCCTGGCGGAGGGAAGGAGGTTGTCACTCAGAATTGTACGGTACATGGCCCCATCCATTCTCCCATTGATGCGGTGAAGTAGTCCTGTGCCCTTAGCAGAGAAACACCCCCAAAACATAACATTTCCACCTCCATGCTTGACAGTGGGGACGGTGTTCTTTGGGTCATAGGCAGCATTTCTCTTCCTCCAAACACGGCGAGTTGAGTTCATGCCAAAGAGCTCAATTTTTGTCTCATCTGACCACAGCACCTTCTCCCAATCACTCTCGGCATCATCCAGGTGTTCACTGGCAAACTTCAGACGGGCCGTCACATGTGCCTTCCGGAGCAGGGGGACCTTGCGGGCACTGCAGGATTGCAATCCGTTATGTCGTAATGTGTTACCAATGGTTTTCGTGGTGACAGTGGTCCCAGCTGCCTTGAGATCATTGACAAGTTCCCCCCTTGTAGTTGTAGGCTGATTTCTAACCTTCCTCATGATCAAGGATACCCCACGAGGTGAGATTTTGCGTGGAGCCCCAGATCTTTGTCGATTGACAGTCATTTTGTACTTCTTCCATTTTCTTACTATGGCACCAACAGTTGTCTCCTTCTCGCCCAGCGTCTTACTGATGGTTTTCTAGCCCATTCCAGCCTTGTGCAGGTGTATGATCTTGTCCCTGACATCCTTAGACAGCTCCTTGCTCTTGGCCATTTTGTAGAGGTTAGAGTCTGACTGATTCACTGAGTCTGTGGACAGGTGTCTTTCATACAGGTGACCATTGCCGACAGCTGTCTGTCATGCAGGTAACGAGTTGATTTGGAGCATCTACCTGGTCTGTAGGGGCCAGATCTCTTACAGGTTGGTGGGGGATCAAATACTTATTTCCCTCTGCAGAATGCAAATAAATTCATATACTTTCCACAATGTGATTTTCCGGATTTAATTTGTGATGTGCTATCTCTCACTGTTACCAATAACCTACCCTTCAATTATGGGCTGCTCATGTCTTTGTCAGTGGGCAAACTTACAAAATCAGCAAGGGATCAAATACTTATTTCCCCCACTGTAGTTCCTTAGGCAGATACAGTATACTAATTCTCTATCGCCTAGATCATATTCTTCCTGCAGGTCCTCAAAAGCTTTTATTTCTCCATTAACCCAGATCTGCCCCAGGGTGCACAGCCCTTTCTTTGCCCATATCAGGTACATATTCTCTTCTTTTCCTAGGGGAAAACATGGTGCCCCCCTTATAGCCATCTGCAGGTAGTATTTTCTATCCGGGAAAACTTTTTTCCTTATTTGCAACCAGGTGTTTAATATATGTTGGAGGGCCACCGGAGCCCTCCCTATCGCATCTAATATCTCCTTCCCCGAGCTCCATAGGATATCACTCAAATATCTGGTGCCCATCCACGCTCTTTCCCAGTGCAGTCATTTCTTGGTATTCTGCGGGGCCCACTCCGTTAAGACTCTAAGCTGCGCTGCCTGGTAATATAAGTAAAAATTGGGGACTCCCATGCCACTTGCAGCTGGGCTTTGATACATCATGCTTCTACGCACCCTAGGTGGTCTTTTCCTCCAGATATAGGCAAACATTTTTTTATTTAGTTGTTGAAAAAAAGCCCGAGTCGGTAATGGGAGTGCCAAGAACAAGTACAGTAATTTTGGCAGGAACATCATTTTTATGGCATGGATTCTACCCGTCCATGATATGGTGAGTCCCTCCCATCTATCCAAGACTTCAAACATCTCCCTTATCTTTTTTGGAAAATTCTCCCGATATAAATTCTCTATTCTAGGGGTTATCATTATTCCCAAGTATCTTATTGCTTTGGTTGCCTAGTGGAATGGGTACAGTCCCTTCAACATCTTGGCTTCTCTTTGAAGCATGGTGATATTAAGTATTTCCGATTTGTTTACATTAATTTTAAAGCCCGGTAGCTTCCCATATTCCATTAATATATCCATAACCTGTTGGAGTGACCTTTTGGGTTGAGTCAATGTTATCAAAATGTCGTCAGCAAAGAGCATAATTTTATGTTCTCATAGGCCTCTGACTACCCCCCTTATATTCTCATGATCTCTGATCCTCTGAGCCAATGGCTCAATTGAGAGTGCGAACAGCAGGGGCGACACTGCACAGCCCTGTCTTGTTCCTCTCCCAAGGCTTAACATTTTAGTGTGGGACCCATTAATTTTTAGTGTTGCCAAGGGGCTAGTATATAGTAAGCGCAGCTAGCTCAAGAATCTCCCCTCTAGTCCTATCTTTTCCAAGACTGCAAATGAAAAGGGCCATTCCACGCGGTCAAAAGCCTTTTCCGCGTCCACCAAGAAGAGAATGACCGACTCCAATTCATCCGTGGCCTGCTGGATTACATGTAACAGGCATCAGATGTTGTCAAATGTCTGTCTACCCTCTATAAATCCTGCCTGGTCATTATGTATTAAACTGGGTAACACCCTCTGCAGCCTCATTGCCAATACTTTGGTAAAGATTTTATAGTCGATATTTAACAGTGATATATGCCGGTATGACCCACAATGCAAGGGGTCTTTGCCCGGCTTCTGGATCAGAACTACCTCGGCCACTCTCCAGGAGTAAGGCAATTCTCCTATTTCATCAAAGGAGGTAATCACCTTCAGCAGCAGCGGTGCTAGCCACTTGGCATAAAGTTTATAAAAGCGCGCAGGGAAGCACAGGCAGCTCCTTATGACTCTGGGCAAGTCACTTAACCCTCCATTGCCCCATGTAAGCCGTATTGAGCCTGCCATGAGTGGGAAAGCGTGGGGTACAAATGTAACAAAAATAAATAAATAAATAAATAAGCCATCGGGCCCAGGTGCTTTGTTAGTGGGCAAGTTCGCTATCACCTTCTCTACTTCCGCAATTGTTATGGGATTAGACAGAGATTCTACCACTTCCTCTGAAAGTTCTGGAAGCTTTACCTCCCGTAAATATTGTACTATATCCTCCTGCGTGGACTCCTGCTCCGATTTATATGTTTGGGTATAATAATCCCAAAACATTGTCTGTATCCCCTCCTCATGGGTGACTAGCTGCCCCGTGGTATCATATACGCCAGAGATATAATTTCGCTGGGACTGCTTTTTTAATTTATGTGCTAACAGCCTACTGGCTCTATTCCCAAACTAAAAATGTTCTTGCTGTACCTGCTGCATCTGTACTGCTCTCTCTGCCAGCTGTATGTCATTTAGCTGAGCTCTGTATTGTAGATCTTACAATTTCTTTTTATCTGTCGGGTCTGCTTTATGTGCCCATTCACTGGTCTCTATTTTCCCTCTAATTTCATCCTCTTTTTCTGCTTGATCCTTGTTGATATGGGCCTGTAGGGTGATAAGTTGGCCTCTCAGTACTGCTTTCATTCCCTCCCATACACTCGCTGGGTGTACCTCTCCCGTGTCGTTAAACTTGATATACTCGGCGATATATTTTTCAATCTCCATCACATTTGTGGATTTAATAATATGGCTTCGTTTAATCTCCACCCTTTCTGCTTAATACCTGGTTGCAGAGTCAGCACTACCATCGAGTGATCCGACCAACTACATGGTTCAATCTTCACCTGAATTATTCTACCTCTTACCGTCACATCACCCAGCCAGTAATTTATTCTTGAATAGGTATTGTGTTTAGGGGCATAGTGAGTGAAATCTTTTCCCCCCCCCCATGGTCTTCCCGCCAAAGATCCATCAGCCCCCACCTTGCTAACCAAGCTTTAAAGGCTGCCCTGTCACCCCTGGCATATCGCATAACCCTGCCTGAGTTGTCCAGATGGGGATCAACCGTCAGGTTAAGGTCTCCCCCCACCATCAATTGGCCTTTGACATGCTTCTGTAGAACCTGCTCCAGTTCCTCCAAGAATAGCTTTTGACCATCACTGGGTGCATAAACACATAACATAGTATAATACACATTATGCAAGGAGACTCCCAACAGTAAATATCTGCCCATTTTATTCTTCACTGTATTGTGCACTACCCAGGGTTGCGATCTGGACAACGCAATCAGAACCCCCTTCTGTTTTTTGTTCTCAGTGGTGGAAGCGCAGTGCATCATCGAATAGTGCTTGTGTCTGACTAGATGTTCATGCTTTCTTTTAAGATGTGTCTCCTGAAGAAACACCACATCCGCTTTTTGGCGTATCATTTCCCTAAACACCTGCTGCCTTTTTTGCGGGGTATTCAGCCCTCGCACATTTATAGTAACATATTTAAGCATAATAATGTATTGATATACTGACTACGGTTTCTGTACCCATACCCAGTGCTGAGATGGTTCTCTTTACCCCCCTCCCATACATCCCTTTCTCCTTTTCCCCCTAGGCCGAAGCCTCTTCCCTCCCCCCTCAGTACTTCCTCCCCCCACTCCCTTCCCCTTCCCTCTAACCATAGCACCTTTGCCAGAATCTGGTCGGTGCTTTAGTAGAGGAATGTGACCCCCTTGCCCCTAATCAAGCGTTATGTCTTTCAAATTATAGTCCTTGTCTATTAACCATATTGCAAACAAAGTATTTGGGTAAAAGTCCCATATCAACTATTTAACTAAAGTCAATCACCAACCAACAAACCAACTCAGCTTGCCATTTCTGGGGTCTCTGCAGGACTGCCACAATATCGTCATGTCTCCCAGTCGAGCATCCCCAAAAACCTCAGGTGGCTCAGGGGCATTTTTCAGGTGAGACGCCCTGCTGATTTCTGGCGCTGCAGGCGACTGTGTCCCACCCGTTGCCATTTCGGATGGGTTCTCGGTCCAGCTGCCAACTGGGATGTCCTTGCTGTAGAAGGCGTGGCCATCTGCGGTTCCCTCTGGAGTATCGCTTGTGCTTCTGCCACCGATTTAATTTGGTGTTGCTTGCCATCTTTGTAAAATACGAGCGCAAACGGGTGTCTCCACCTGTATCGAATCCCCATTTCTCTGAATTTAGCTGTTACCAGCTTTATATCCGCTCTGCGTTTCAAGGTGGCAGCTGCCAGATCCTGGTAGATTTCTACCTGATAGGAGTCCCAATTGAAGTAGTTTGCTCGTCTAGCTGCAGTTAGCACTCACTCTTTCAATTTAAAATCTTGAAAGCAAACTATTATGTCTTTTGAGATGTTTCTTCTGTTAGCCCCCAGAGCCCGATGCGCTCGTTCTAGGATAATTTTCTCCGGTGGAACCGGCTCATCCGTATCCGCTAGCAGTGAGCTTGCAATTTGCTGGGCCACTGATTCACTATTTTGGTACGTCACAGTCTCAAGCAGGCCACGAAAACGGAGATTATTGCGCCTGCTCCTATTTTCAAGATCTTCAAGCTTATCTGAAATTAGCTGCTGCCCCAGGCGCTCATCAGCCATCTGCCTTTCTAGGGATCCGAGTGTCTCTGTATGTTCCTCAATTCGGCCCTCCGCCTCCTCCACTCTGTGTCCCAGCTCAGAAATCTCACCTCTCAAGTCAGCTCCCAGGGTCGCGAGCTCAGATCCCTTCGCTTTTAAATCTGATCGGATTTCTTGTATCCAGGCGCATAACTCCGGGAGGCCGGCTGCTACAGGTTCTCCTCGGTCCTGCGTTAGAAAAAGGTCCCCTGAGGGCTGCAGTTCCGCCATTGCCTGCTCCTTGCTAGCTTCATCCGCTCGGGCCGCCATGTTTCTTTTTGTCCCGTCTTGCTCAAATGCGAATTGTGACAGGTCAACCGGCTCCACCTGCTTCTGAATGCTCGCCCTGGGATCTCACCAGTCTGCTATTACTCCCGCTGGTCTCGGTTGGTGCCGCTTATATCTGAGGATCGCAAAAATCGCTATTTATTGCTGTGGCACTCAGGAGCACAGCGATTAGGCTACCGTGCTCTCCGATGACGTCACTTCCTCTGGAGTAGGGTTTCTCAGTCAATTTGGGAGGTATGGGGGGTGAAGGTCACCTTTTGGAATCCTATATTTGAAGAAGTAGGGGAAGGTCCTTCCACTAGGTGTCTGCCTAGGGTGGAACAAATTCAGGGGTTGACAATAGGACAGGTCTCCTTTCATCCCCTGGTGCTACCCTACCTCTGCCTGGGCCACCCTGAAGGGCTTGAAAATGGAATGCATTGGGCCAGTCCTGAGAAGTGTACCATTTCACGACAACTTTGGTTCAACCCCCCCCCCCCCCCACACACACACACACACAGCACACAAATACACTTAACACTGTAAACTTTCCTAGTTTGCCCACTTCTTAGAATCTACCAAAATCACTTACTAATTTTGCAAAGTGGAAAAGTTTCATGTTACTGATGACGTAACTGAAACAAACTTTGCATTCAACTATATCCATCCATTTAAAACTTAAAAGTGGGGCATATTTCTTACGGAAAGTGTCAACTATATACCCTCCCCTCCAAAGTATACTTCTACATAAAGTTTAGTGGAGCTAGTGTACATGCCTTCCTATGCTTGGCCTGTTACTAAGGGCTAGGCCTAAGGCCTGTACTGTCAGTTTGGTTCTCACATGTTAGCCTACTAACTCAGCATCTTGTGTAACAATCATTGCTTTCTCAGGAGCTGAGAACTGACACTTCATAACATTTCTTTGCAGCTGAGTATGTTTTTCATATAGGGTGGATGTAACCTTGTAAGTTGCTAGGAGACAGACTGAGGACACAGTGAGCCTAAGAACCACAGACAGAGGACACAGGGGTATTGTTCTCTGTGCACGAAGAACTGATAACTGATTAGCCAATGGCCACCGAATGTTAACGTGCAAACACATCAGGAGAGACTGATAGAATACAGGAACAATTCCATATATGGCATAGGTTACCTAATGGTTCTAGTTTATGGGAAATTACATGATTTATGAGAAATGTAATTTGCAACAGTATATATGTGATGTCCGGGAGGTGTTAGCTGAGCAGGTCTTGTCTTTCAGGATGTGCGCTGCTGACTGACAACCTGCTCCAGGGAGAGAACTATTATTTATATTTGGCTCTGTGAGATACCAATAAAGGTAATTTACTGGCTGCGCCTAACTGAGTCTAAGTTCTCTTTCATATCTGTGCTTTCCCTCCCTGTGGGGGCTAAGGTACGGAATTACACACTAGGTCCAGCAATTTCAAACTAAGAGGGAAGTGAAGCAGCACACACAAAACCAACAAGCATTAATTGCAATAAATCGGTTCATTCAGAACTCTAAAATTAAGGAAAACTGAACATCCGTACAAAAGCACCTTTAACTCCCATTGGAATAGCATGCATTAGAAATAGGGGTATGCAGGCAAAATATTTTCATTTTGTGTTATTTCCAGGAATCCTCAGGTATTTTTTTGTTTTGTTTTTTTCATTCTGTCATCATGGGAGCAAAACAGCGTACACCATTGAAAGCACAAGCGGAAAACCCCCCACAAAATTTCATGTTTTTTTTCAGCTAACGTTCTTTTGTCAATGACATGAAATATGTGATTGACATTTTCTATGCTTCAAATGAATGTGCATCCTTAATTACAAATGCAGGCCATGAACCATGTGCTGGTTCTGAAATAAGTAACAGCAGAAAGTAACCTGTTCTAACAACTGGGGGTTATGCCTTCTCACTGGAGTTATGCTATCTCAACTGGATCTGCAGAAACTAGGGACTGATGAGATCCCACATGACAGCAACAGGTAGGAACAGACACATGCAACAGAGCGTTCAAAAGTTATACTGCCAATTCCGGTATGATAGATACAGAGTGGTAATTGCATTAAGTCAATGTGAATTAGGTGGTTAGGGAGGGAGAATTAAGTGTCCTTTTCTGGTACAAGTTTCGTTGTGTTGCAGGGTCCGGGTGTTTAGGTTGGACTGTTATGGTATGCCTTCTTGAACAAATTGGTCTTTAATGATTTCCGAAAGATTGTTAGGTCTTGCATTGATTTCAAGACGTTTGGTAGTGCATTCCATAGTTGTGTGCTTACGTAGGAGAAGATGGATGCATATGTTGATTTATATTTTAGTCCTTTGCAGCTTGGGTAGGGGAGTTTTAGGTATGTGCATGCTGAACTTTTTGTGTTTCTGGTTGGTAAATCTATTAGGTCTGCCATGTAGATCGAGGCCTCGTCGTGAATAATCTTGTGAACCAGAGTGCAGATTTTGAATGCAATGCGTTCTTTGATTGGGAGCCAATGCAGTTTTTCACGTAGGGGTTTGGCGCTTTTGTATCTCGTTTTTCCAAATACGAGTCTGGCTGCGGTGTTTTGGGCTGTTTGAAGTTTCTTCATGATTTGTACTTTGCATCCGGCATAGATTGCGTTACAGTAGTCTAGGTGACTTAGCACCATTGATTGTACCAAGCTGCAGAATATTTCCCTCGGGAAGAAAGGTTTTACTCGTTTGAGTTTCCACATTGAGTGGAACATTTTCTTTGTTGTAATTTTTGCTTGGCTTTCTAGAGTAAAGTTTCGGTCGATGGTGACTCTGAGAATTTTCAGGCTGTCTGAGACAGAAAGAGTGTAATCTGAGGTGTTTATACTGGTTGGTTTGTTCTTATTGTATTGTGATGAGAGAGTGTGTTTTTTCTGCGTTGAGTTTTAGTTGAAATGCATCCGCCCATGAGTTCATGATTTGCAGGCTGAGTTCGATTTTGTTTGTTATTTCTGTTAGATCGTGTTTAAACGGGATGTAAATCGTGACATCGTCTTAATAAATGTATGGGTTGAGGCCTTGGTTGGATAAGGATTTGGCTAGTGGGGGTCATCATTAGATTAAAGAGGGTCGGCGATAGCGGTGAGCCTTGGGGTACTCTACAATCTGGTCTCCATGGTGGTGAGATATTCGAATTTGATATCACTTGGTATGTTCTTGTGGTCAGGAAGCCCTTAATCCAGCTGAGTACCCTTCCACCGTTCCCAAAATATTCTAGGATGTTTAGTAGTATTTTATGGTTTACCATATCGAACGCACTAGACATGTCGAATTGTAGTAGGAGTATACATTTACCTTTTGCAATTTCTTGTTTGAATTTGGTTAGGAGAATGATTATTACTGTTTTGGTGCTGTGGTTGGAGCGGAATCCTGATTGTGATTCGTGTAATATTGAGAATTTGTTTAAGTAGTCGGTAAGTTGCTTGGATACCATGCTTTCCAACAGTTTGACTGCCAGGGGGATGGATGCTACCGGGCGATAGTTGGTGATTTCGTTTGCTTTTTTCTTTGGATCTTTAGGTATTGGGGTAAGTAGTATGTTGCCTTTGTCCTTAGGAAAGAGTCCATGTTGCAGCATGTAGTTTAGGTGTGATGTGAGTTCTGCTAGGAAGCGTTGAGGGGCTGATTTTATTAGGTAGTTGGGGCATGTGTCCAGTTTACAGTGGGATTTGGCGAACCTGTTGATCGCTTGAGCTACGCTTTCGTCGGTAAGGAAAGCGAAGTTCGTCCAGATTCGGTCTGTTGGTTATTCACCATGGATTGGGTCCATGCTGTCCATGAATTTTTCGATGTCAGTGGAGTTCTGTGGTAATGTAGTGTGTAGGTATGTAATTTTTTCATCGACGTATTTAGCGAGTTTGTCTGCAGATGGTGTGTCTGTATTAGTTGTGGTGACCGGCGTGGTATCCAGTAGTTTGTTCACAAGTTGATATAATTTATGCATATCTTTGTAATCTGGTCCTATCTGGTTTTGAAATAAGACCTTTTGGTGTGTCTTATTGCATATTTATATTTTCTTTGCATTTGTTTCCATGTGTTGAATGGTGTGTGCATCTCTCGTTTTTGTCCATGCTTGTTCAAGCCTCCTGGTTTGTGTTTTTTAGTTTTTTCAGTTCTTCGTTAAACCATGGTGTCAAATTGTGTCTATGTGAGGCTTTTGTTTGTAGTGGTGCTATTTCGTCTAATATGCTTCTGCATCTATTATCCCAATTTAGGAGATTCATTGTTGTATATCTGTGCAAAATATTTTAGTGTTTGCCTTGTCTCTCGTGATGTAAGTTGTACGTTCATGTGTATGGTGTGATTTTTTCTTCACCATGTAGGGATAGGTTTAATTTGTGGTGGTCTGACCATGGGAATTTCAGTCTATCTTGTGTCTGATAGTGTAGGTTCAGATCAGAAGTCAGTTTATATGTAATGAGGTCGAGTGTGTGCCCTTTAATATGGGTTGGTTGCATCTGTGGCCAATTAAGGTCCCATAATTGGAGGAATTCCATGCATTCACATGCATTGGTAGATTTGGGGTCTTCTAGGTGTAGGCTTATGTCACCTATTATAAGTAAGTTAGAGTTAGATACACAGGTGTTTGATATAAAGTCCATGAAGTGTGATTGGCAGTTCCCTGGTGGTCTGTAAAACAATAAATACACAGTTTAGGTGATCAAGCAAGGTTGTGTGGTGGATTCTAAATGAGGCGATTTCAAGTTCGGGTGTTATGGACTCAGCTACGGTTTCTACGGTGAAGTGGGATCTGTGGATTAGTGCTATGCCTCCGCCTCTTTTTTTCTTTTCTTGTCCAGTGGGTGATTTTGTAGCATGGGGGGCATAGATCTAGGATTATGGGGTCCTTTTGATCGTGGATCCAGGTTTCGGTAATAAATAATAGGTCAAGATTGTCTGACGTTATCCAATCTGCTATTATTGTTGTTTTGTTAACTGCAGATCTGGCATTTATGTATCCCACTTTAATTTTTTGGTAGGGGTCTCCGGTATTCGAAATTGTGTTGATTTTAGTGGTCTATTCTCTTGTGATATGGGTTTGTTATGATTTTTCTTTCCTTTGTATTGATTTTGTCATCTTGGGTGCGACATGCATTGAAGAGGCCATATTTATTTATTTATTTAACACATTTATACCCTACATTTTCCCACTTAGTTGCAGGCTCAATGTGGCTTACATAATACTGTAAGGCAACAAAGATACGATAAAAGTCCAATACGGTCCATAGTTTTGCTGTATCACAGGAAATAGAAAATTAAGTTGGGTCTGAGGGGTAGGCCTTCTTAAACAAGGTGGTTTTCAGTGACTTCCTGAAGTTAAGATGGGTATGAATTGATTTCATGTTTTAGCAGTGAGTTCCACAGTTGTGTACTTATGTAAGAGAAGCTGGATGCATAAGTTGATTTGTATCTAAGACCATTGCAGTCTGGATAATTTAAATTTAAGTAAGTTCGAGACAGACTGGTACTGTTTCTGGGTGGCAGATTTATTAGGTTCAACATGTATCCAGGAACTACGCCGTAAATAATCCTGTGGACCAGAGTGCAAACCTTGAAGGCAATGCGTTCTTTGATGGAAAGCCAATGCAATTTTTCACGAAGGGGTTTGGCACTTTCACATTTTGATTTTCCCATCAATGACCCATCAATCTCAACATTTGCTGAGCTGTGACCTGCTTGCTTCTTCGGACTTGCAAAACGAATGTTGATTAAAGTCTATGTTCTCGCTTGTGGAAGAAAAGCCAAAGCCTGCAATGTTACAAGTAAGGCTTTTATCTAGTCCAATTGCTGGTCCAGGAACAGGTGGGATTTGGGGCAGTTTATGATGAACCATAGGAGATCCAACACCCAAATAGTTAGGCGTATTTACTCTGATGCCCCCTCTTCTTGATCAGCCAATTGTCCAGATAGGGAAACATATACAACTCCCAATCTGTGCAAATACACCGCAACTACTGCTAGATACTTAATATCCTGGAACTGATGAGAGGCCAAATGGCAGTATGCACAGTGGTGTGCTGAAGCAGGCTCGCACCGGCTTGCAAGAGCCGGTAGTTATCTTTTCCAAACTTTTGCGAGCCAGTTGTTAAAACGGGGACCCAGCTCTGTCTGCAGTGATTGCAACAGGCTCTCTCCAGCCAGCCCCTTCCCTCTGTTGCAACTTCTGTTACACATGGGAAAGATGAGACCCAGTAGAAGGAAAGATTTGGAGCAGATGGAGGGAACCAGATGTGTCCTACCTCCATCTGCAGCTTCACTCTCGGAGAAACCACAGGACGGAAGGAAGGGAGGAGAGAGAAAGTGAGAGCGAAGTAAGAAGAGAGAGAAAATCAGACTAGGATAGAACGGAAGTCAGCACTGAGTTCCCTGATTCGCTCCCCCCCATGGGTTTTGTGTGTGCAGCAGTCCTCTTAAGTGCATGGGAGTGTCTCCCCTTTGCTTGCCTGGCTTTACAACCCTGGCCTGAACCTAGCCCAGGATGGGAGGGCAAGCAGCTGATGCAAAAGGAAGCAGCAGGGAGTCTGACCAGACTGCAGAAAGGGCAAAGGTGTTTACAATTACAGCTAGGCTGCTGGTTCAGGGCTTTGCACTCACTCCCTGCCTGCCTGGGCAGAGGCTGAATAGACCCTCCAGTGCCTCAGATACTGTTGCATGGTGGAGGGCATGCAGATTAGGAAACATTTCTAATGGCTATCCTGGGGGGGAGGGTGATCAGTGGCACTCTGATGATGCAAGCCCATCTCCAGAAATTATGGCCCTAGAAATCTGTCTGGCTCCCTCCAATATGGGAAAATAGCAAGATAGGTGGGGCTCCCTCTTTCTTGGTGCAAGAGAGATGTGCAGGGAAAGTTTTTCCCAAATAGGATTGGGGCTCTGTGCAAAATTTCCCTTCCCATTTGCTTCCCACAAGTACATGTTGTTGCCTGCTCTCACTGTCTTCTATTTCTTTTGATGTCTATTTTACATATTATGATCTGTGAGGCCAGGATTGCACTGCTGTAGAAAGAAAATGCCTATGTTGAAGTTTTAGTTGTTTGAAGGGCTAGTGGTTAAAGATAGCTGGCAAATGTTTTATTGATCACATGTAATATATGCATATTTAGCAGTCTTTAAAAGAAGAGGTGCCTGTGTTCAGAAAGTATGCCAGGGTTTGTGCATTTATGTTGAAGTGTCAGATTTTGTCGGATTCTGTGGGGAAGAGATGAGGGAGATTAATGTGTACCTGTGTAGGCGTGTTATGGTTTCTGTCACCCCAAAAAGGAACATCTCAGTTGGTGTATCAGGAGCTGTTCCATTTTGGGGTGACAGAATTTGTCTGTATTGGGCAGGGATGCAAGGGGTTGAGTGGTTGAGGATGGACCATGGTGTCAGGATTTGTGTGGCGGAATCTGTATATCAAAATTTTGTTATTTGTGTTGGGGTGTAAACCAGTGGTGTGCTGGAGCCGGCTCGCACTGGCTCACAAGAGCTGGTTGTTAAATTTTTAAAGACCTTGCGAGCCGGTTGTTCTGCCCGGCGAGCCGGCTCTGGTAAACGAGGTAAGCATGGCAGGAGGGCGCCATAAGCCATGCTTACCCCGCTTACCTCACCTCCCACAGCCCTTATTTGCCTGCGCCTGCCCCCCACCACCCTGGGAGGTTAAATCTTTTTTATTACCTCTGTCGAAGCGGACGCGTCATTGAAAGCCCTGTCCGTCTCTAGCCTTCCCTTCGTGAGTTCGTTCCCTCAGAGTCCCACCCTCTGACATCATTTCCTCTTTCCACGAGGGTGGGACTCTGAGGGAATGAACTCACGAAGGGAAGGCTAGAGACGGGCAGGCCTTTCAGTGACGTGGCCACTTCGACGGAGGTAATAAAAAAGATTTAAACCACGCAGGGTGGCACTGTGGCAGGAAGAAAAAGGGGGATGTTGGGGTGGAGAAGAGGGCAGGCAGGTGGATATGAATGGGAGGGAGGATGGGGCGAATGAGAATCGCTGGACATGGATGGGAGGCAGGAGGGCAGGGGGAGAATCGTTGGGTATGGCTGGATGGAAGGGGGGCAGGGGAGAGAGGAGAATCGCTGGGTATGGATGGATAGAGGGGGCAGGGGAGAGAGGAGAATCACTGGGTATGGATGGATGGAGGGGGGCAGGGGAGAGAAGAGAATCGCTGGGTATGGATGGATGGAGTGGGGGCAGGGGAGAGAAGAGAATTGCTGGGTATGGATGGATGGAGGGGCAGGGGACAGAAGAGAATTGCTGGGTATGGATGGATAGAGGGGGCAGGGGACAGAAGAGAATTGCTGGGTATGGATGGATAGAGGGGGCAGGGGACAGAAGAGAATTGCTGGATATGGATGGATAGAGGGGGCAGGGGACAGAAGAGAATTGCTGGATATGGAAGGATAGAGGGGGCAGGGGACAGAAGAGAATTGCTGGATATGGATGGATGGAGGACAGGGGAGAGGAGAGCTGTTGGACATGGGTAGATGGAGGGGAGGGCAGGAGACAGGAGAGTTGCTGGACATAGGTGGATGGAGGGCAGGGGAGAGGAGGGTTGCTGGACATGGGTGGATGGAGGGGAGGACAGGGGATAGAGAGGAGGGTTGCTGGACATGGATGGATGGAGGGGAGGGGAGGGAGACAGGAGAATTGTTGGACATGGATGGAGGAGAGGGAAGGGAAGACAGGAAGGAGATGCACATGGATGGAGGGGAGGGAAGAGAGAGGAAGTGAGATGAACATGAATGGAAGGGAGAGAGGAGAAATGCTGGACATGGGTAAAGGGGGGAGAGGAAAAATGCTGGGGCATGGATGGAGGAGAGGGAAGGGAGAGGAAGGAGATGAGATGAGGGAAAAGGAAAAGGGAAGAAAAACTGCACATGGATGGAGAAAATAGGCAGAAGCTGGATCCACTGACAGTCAAGTCTGCAGAGGGCCCAGCTTTTACTTACAGATGTAGGGCAAGAAATGAAGAAAGAAAGGCGGAAAGTAAAGAAATAAATGGAAAGGAAGCCCTGGAAACGGAGTTAAGAGGACAGATAGCAGCAGAATCAGATACTGGGCCAGCATGATCAGAAAAACAAAAGTCACCAGACAACAAGGTAGAAAAAATCATTTTATTTTCATTTTACTGCTTGGAATATGTCCACTTTGAGAATCAGGTGCTCAACATTAAAAGTTTATATTTATTTACTTATTTATGGCATTTTATCCCACATTAAACATGAATTAGATTAGAACCTGGGATCATTAAAAAAATTTTTCCGGAGAGAGTAATGCATTGCCCCCCCCCCAGGCTCTCTCCCCAGCTATAGCCAGCTCTGCAATTTGGGGGGGGGGGGGGGGCGCAGAGGTGAACCGGGGAGAGAGCCTGTTGTTAAACATTTACCAGCATACCACTGAGTATGCAGTACTAGTACTGGTGTCTCCCAATGCAGAATCTAAGATACTTCCTGTGAATGGGAAGCATCGAATGTGGGTATAGGCTCCTTTAAGTCCAGCGAGCATAGCCAATAATTTTCCTGAATCGTGGGAAGAAGGGTACCCCTGGAAATCATCCTGAACTTTTCTTTGACCAGGAATTTGTTCACGGCCCTTAGGTCTAGGATGGGGCGAAATCCTCCCATCTTTTTGGGCACAAGCACAAGGAAGTACCTGGAATAGAATCCCTTCCCTTCTTTCTCTAGTGGTACAGGTTCAACCACACTGGCCTGTAGAAGAGCAGAAAATTTCTCTGCAAGTACCTGCTTGTGCTGAAAGCTCATGAATGATGCTCTCGGTGGGCAATTTGGTGGTCTTTGGAGCCAATGCAGGCCATAATCGAGACGGACTTCTGGAAGAAATATGAAATCTGTCACACCCAGCTAAGGCATGCCCTAGCAGCATACAAGCTGCAGACAACCACCTGCAGAGAGAGAAATTCTGAATTGTCAGAGGAAGGCTGTGCTTGGCTTGGAGAGTCCAAGAGAGATGGAGACCAACAGTTGAGAAGGAACCTCTGAAGTGGTCCGATGTGGAATATGACCCATGGAAAAATGTACAAGATAGAAGCCATTGTCCCCAGAACTTGAATATATTCCCAGACACCAGGACCTGGTAGGGAAAATAGAACTTAACCTGGGTGTGAATCTTTTGCTAATAAGCAACAGGAAGAAATGACTTCCCTAAGCCTATGTCAAACATCACTCCCAGATACTCCAAGATTTGTGTTGGAAACAACTGACTCTTGGTGAAATTGAATACCAACCCTAAGGACTTAAGAAGAGTAGCTATCTTGGATGAAACCTGTAGACTCTCTTGAAAGGAAGAGTCGTAAATCAGCCAATCACAAGGTATGGATCAACCTGCAATCCATTCTTGTGAAGGAAGGCTGCCACTACTACCATGACCTTGAAAAAATGTTCTTGGTGATGTGGAAAGGCTGAATGACATGGTCATAAATTGATAATTTTATTTTTGTTACATTTGTACCCCGCGCTTTCCCACTCATGGCAGGCTCAATGCAGCTTACATATTATATACAGGTACTTATTTGTACCTGGGGCAATGGGAGGGTTAAGTGACTTGCCCAGAGTCACAAGGAGTTGCCTGTGCCTGAAGTGGGAATCAAACTCAGTTCCTCAGTTCCCCAGGACCAAAGTCCACCACCCCTAACCACTAGGCCACTCCTCCATGTTCTCCAATATTTGCAAATCACAGAAATCTTCTGTGGGAAGAAGAAATGAGAATATGAAAGCAGCTTCATTAAGATCCAGGGAGGTTAGAAGCTCTCCCTACTACACAAACTATTATAGACTGCAATGTTCCCATTGTGAAAAGTTGAACCTTATACTTTTGTTGACTATTTTGAAGTCCAAACGCAGGTGGAAGGAAGCTCCCTTTTTAGAACTGCAAAGTAAATGAAATAACTTCCCATTCCCCAATTGCAACTGGGGACAGTCTCGACAGTGCCTAAATGAAGAATTGTAAGGTGGCTTGAAACTGCTTGATATTTGGGCTGGAGTTTGCATAGAGATTCCAAGAAAAAAATCTGCAGTGGAATAGAATAACTCCAGTTCATACCCTGCTTTAGTATTTCCAAGATACATTGGTCTGAGGTAACTTTGGTCCACTCCTCACGGAACCTGGAGGAGTGTCCTGCTACTATGATACCCGAGGAGTGAACAGAGACCCCATCATTGGGATGTGCAGAAGGCACTGGTAGACCTGGAGTTTGAAGCCCAGTTCTTTCAGTCAGCATGAAAGGCAACTTGTCTTTGTAGAAGTGGAAACCCTGAAAGTTAGATTTCCCTGCCCTGTAGCACTTGGCCTCACGAAACCTAAAACAAGACAGAGGATTTAAAGAATCTTTAGACGCCCTCTGGAAATCCCCTATGTCTTTAACCAACTTTAGATCTCCAAAACTAAAGTGTAAAGGTAGCTTGCTAAATGTGATTTAGAAGCCATATTAGCTGTCCAATGCCTAAGCCAGAGTTATCTTCTTGCTGAAAGGGTCAAGAATTGACTGGTGTGGCTGTGCACTAGAATTGGCTGGCATAGCTGCGAATTGGAACTAATTAGAGTGGCTGAGAGCCAGAGCTAGTAGAATATGGCTGTTTGTTCCATTGCGTACTACCGATGGTAAGCTGCAGTGGAACTTGAACAAGGAACATCTAGATCTCTGTGCTCACTCTCAGCTGGTTGCTTTAACCACTAAGCTATTTCTCTACATTGAAGTAGCTCTGTAATCGCTAGCTGTCCAATACAATGAAAAGGTGCAAAAGTGCAATAGAAGCATTTAGAGACACTGACATACAGCTAGAGACGCTGCTGATATAGTGGTGGCTGGAGCTAGTATGCAATAGTTTTGGCCAGTGTCAGTGTGCAATACTAGAGAGCAGAGCTGCTGTGGAAAACCAACACTGCTAATCTTTAGCATTATAGCATACTGTTAGATGTCCCTGCCATGCAATAAACTGCTTGTCAAGGCAAACAATATGTGAAAAAAGTAAAATATGCCCACCTGAAATAGACCCAAGTTCCACTGCTTTTAATATGATGCAGAAACCAGCCTTGAACCTGTGACCTTCAGGTTGAAAGCCAGTCACCTTCCAGAATAAAGCTATTTTAAAGTTAACACTGCACCTGGAGAAAATGCCACCATAGCAGCATTGAGATTCCATGGTTACCATGGAGACCAGGGAAGAGTGTACTAGCTTCAGAAAGTAACAATATGTAACACTAGTAAAAAAGGCCCGTTTCCGACACAAATGAAACGGGCACTAGCAAGGTTTTCCTTGGAGTGTGTATGTTTGAGAGAGTGTGTGTGAGAGTGACTGTGCGAGTGTGTGTGACAGAGAGTGAGACTGGGTGCGAGTGTGTCTGTGAGAGAGTGTGTGTGTGAGCATGAGAGTGTATGCCAGGGCCTCCCCCCTCCAAGTTCCAGGGTCCCCCCTCCCTCCGAGTTCCCGGGTTGTCCCCCTCTCCCTCCCTCCGAGTTCCAGGGTTTGTCCCCCTCCCTCCCTCCGAGTTCCAGGGTTGTTGTCCTCCTCCCTCTCTCCGAGTTCCAGGGTCGTCCCCTCCCTCCTTGCCTCTGAGTTCCAGGGTTGTCCCCTCCCTCCCCTGCATTATGCTCTCTCCCCTGCATTCATCCATATGCAGGCAACGTCCTCTGTGCCCTGCCCCCTCCATCCATCCATGTGCATAATCTCTCCCCTGCCCCCTCCACCTCCCTCAGAGTTCCAGGCCCCCTCCCTCCCTCCCCCCCTCCGAGTTCCAGTGTCCCCCTCCCTCCCATTTCCAGGGTCCCCCCTCCCTCTGTCCCTCAGTTCCCTCCCTCCCAGTTCCAGGGTCCCATGGAACTTGGAGGGAGGGGGGACGGAGAACGTTGGAGGAGTGATGTCAGCAGTTAGTTACAATCCCAGTGACACACATTGGAATGTTGGAGGAGAACGTTGGAGGAAAACGTTGTTGGAGGAGAGGAGACGAATCTAAGATGGCGCTGTGAATGGACGCCACCTTTGTTAGCTCCTGGAAGTTGCTCTGTCTGTAGGTCCTCTTCGGTGCCTCTGTCACCTCATCAAACATGGGGAAACGGAGGGGAAAAGTGAAGGAACATCCCTCAGCTCCTGTGACTTCTTCGGCGACGAGGCAGACAACTTTGCAATTTTTCAGATAGCAACCGGGTCCTCAGGGGTTTTCGACCCCCTCTGCAAATCTCGGCGCTACGGCGTCGATTGAGAATGGAAACGGGGCTTCCCTGAGCCCCGTGGAACGAATTGCTCCACCCCAGCCTGGAGGGGAGTTGCTGGCAGCTCTAACAGGGAAGGAAGCCGAAGGGGCTCAGCCCGACCTGTTTGAGGGAGTGTCTGCAGTAACGGAGGCTAAATCTCAATGCCGAGAACTATTGCTACAATCAGCTTCAAAGGTATTGCCCCAGGATATAGTTTCTAAACTTGCTCGTGTTGAAGATCAACCTCACTCTTCTCCAGCCATTAGTGGTGTGAATAGACCAGCAACTGTGACATTAGAGTCACTATGGGATATGGTTTACAGCATTCACACTTCTATGCAAACTACTTCAAAAATGAATACTTCTGACATAAAGACTCTTTCTGAGGCTGCCCTGCTTCAGGCACAAAAGACTGCACAGCAAACCTTAGATTTGGAAACTGTGAATACTAAAATTCAAGAAATGGGATCTGTAGAAACGGCTTTGGTTAAGGATAATAATTTCCTACATAAAAGATTGGAGTACCTGGAAAACCAGGCTAGAAGACTTAACCTCAGGTTTCTTAATTTTCCCAAATCGCCTTTAATTTCCCCTTTGGACATGGTTAAAAAATATATGATTGATATTCTTGGAATGGATAAGGACTCACTGCCTCCCCTTACTCGGGCTTATTACATCAGGAGTGGTGGAGTGGTGGAAGAAAATCCCCCGATTGCAGGGGAAGGAATGAATCTTACTTCTTTCCTTGAAAGTTCATTGGAGATAATTACTCAGAGGTTGACTCTGCTTGTTACTTTTGTGCTGGAGCCTGATAGGAATGCCGTATTAAGGCTTTCCTTGAGACACTTAGAAAATCTGTTTTTTGGGCTCAAAAATTCGTATTTTTCCTGATCTCTCAAGGCCTACACAGATGAGACGGAGGGCCTTTTTGGAACTCCGCCCTAGGGTGGTGGGCACTGGGAGCAACTTTTATATTACGTTTTCCTTGTTATTGTAATGTAAGGCTTGAGGGTAAACAGTTTCAATTTGTAGACCCAAAACAGTTAAAACAATTTCTAGATGCTAGAGTGGAATTGAATGTTGTGTGCCCTCCCTAAATGCAGGCTGGGATCTGAACCAGAGGTTGCAACCACTAGTCCGTAATTATTGCTATATGTTTTACTTTAAATTCTAAATTCTTGGATTCCAAATTTCCTAAACTTGTGGACAGAAAGGCTGTTAATGATATTTCCTTTTATGGTTTTTTTTTTTTTTTGCCTCTTGTATAAATGCCGATTGCATATTCACTTATTGTGACGATATATTGAAATATATGAATAAAGAAATAATAATAATAATAAAAAAGAAAACGTTGTTGGAGAACGTTGAAGAAGTGATGTCAGCAGGTGGTTACGATCCCAGTGAGACACACTGGAATGTTGGAGGAGCAAATTATTATATTAGATTTCTCACAGAAACTCGGAGCCAATAGCACTAAACCTGACTAAACTCCATCAGTACTGCTAATATAAATAGAGGTCTGGTAACAAAAATGTTCCACAAAAGAAATGAGGAAAACTATCAGGGATTTTAAGTAACAGCTCTCTGTGAAAAACAATTGAGGGGACTCAAAGCTTTCTAAATGAAAGGTATCTAAGAATATGAGAACACTAAATAGGCTATTTCAGAACACTAACACACATGGCACACTGCCCTGATGCTGTTCACTGGCGCCCCACACTAGGACCAGCATTTAACCAACTCTGGAACTATAAGTAAAATCTTAACCCTCCACAGGCTGTGTGCCCTTTTGGAGACTGCCACCAACTAATCCACTTTAGGCAAATATAGTTTTTCCAAGTCAGGCGTGGAAACAGGGTAAAGACGCGACATAGGTGCCGCCATTCGAAGGGCAATGTCCAGGGTGACCCATCGAGCAGAAATTACTTCCTGAATTCTGCATAGCCTCATGCACTGGAAAAGTCTGAAGCGGTCTTCTAGTGTTCACCATTTTAAGATTAGCAGATACAGGTGTAGCAGGATCAGAAGAAGAAATATTAAGAACCTGGAGAGCCTTAGGTAGTATAAGGGAAGGCAACTCTTCCTTATTAAACATCCGCACTGTGGTGGGATTGACAGATTCCTCTGTAAATAGCTCGCCCTCCAATTCCTCCTGCATCTGTGCAGAAAGGGAATGCCCTGAAACGACTCCCTCAGAATGACAGGGAGACAAGGGAACAATAGACCCTAATTCTGAGCTAGAGAGCAAACGCCTCCTCTTTGGGGCAGAATCCATAAGTGGAAACTGAGGCAGGGAACAAGCCAAATATCTCCAAAGGCTGAGCTAAAAAGTAATTATCAGTTCTCCTACCAGACTTCTGCAACATGTAGGCATTATGGAGAAGCAGAATTAACTTGGAAGAAAAAAAAAAAAAAGTCAAGTCAGAAGATCCCACCACCGGAGTGGATGACATCTGTGTAAGGACCTCTGAAGCAGTGCCGGGTAAAGGAGCAGCTGGTAGCACTGCTCCCAAATCACGCTGCTGTAAAAAAAGGCTGCCAGATCATTTTCAGCCTCATGTGGAGAATGAGTTCGCATCTCTCCCGCGCGTAGAGAACTAACGAGGCTTCCCCAAACACGGCCCCCTCTGTCAGAAGACAGCCTGCACAGCCACCTGCCCCAGAGGTGCTCTCCACTTCCCACAGCGGGAAATGCATTTGACAACTGTACAAGCCACTGCAAAGAAAAGTAAAACCACAACTGACCCAAAGGTGAAAGAAATGTTAAAGATCACCCTAGGAGAGCAGCATTTAGGAGTTCTGTCTGTCGAACTCAGTGCTGCTGGAAGCATACTCACATTCTCTCCATTACTAAACCCTTTATACTGGTCCAAACCAGTATCTCTCCTGCAGCTAAGGCTGTGGACTTTTTAAATTTTTTTCTCGAATGGAGGAAGGGCTGAAGAGGGGAGAAGAGTGGGAGAGGGACCTGGTTATTTATCACATTTGTATCCCACATTTTCCCACTGATAGCAGGCTCAAAGTGGCTTACAATAATACTGTAGTAAAGTTACAAAGTTATTTTTATTTTATTATTTTTATTACATTTGTACCCCGCACTTTCCCACTCATGGCAGGCTCAATGCGGCTTACATATTGTATACAGGTACTTATTTGAACCTGGGGCAATGGAGGGTTAAGTGACTTGCCCAGAGTCACAAGGAGCTGCCTGTGCCTGAAGTGGGAATCAAACTCAGTTCCCCAGGACCAAAGTCCACCACCCTAACCACTAGGCCACTCTGGTATGGTTAGAGAACAGGTCCTGTTT